>NW_028134808.1:0-93503 GCF_964662115.1 Mustela nivalis | reverse complement strand
CCTGGGCAGCTCATGAGGCAATAATATTTTTTCTAGAGGGCAGGCAGAGTGCTGCATTGTGGGTCCGGACTTGCCAAACTTGAGGGCTTTGGGGCCAGGAGTGTGAGGACGGAAGTCTGAGAAGACAAGCTAACTTTGGGTTTCAGGGCGAGGGCACGGCAGGTACCCCCTGCAGATCTGAACCAATATCTCATGCATCTGAAGTCAGGGCGAGGATCAGACGTTGGCTCAGGTTGGATTTTCTAGCATGACGTCTGCTTCATGAGGGGAACGGAATCTCGAGGCCATTGAGGTTTTCCCACGTTGGGAGTTGTGGGATGACCCCTTCAAGGATTCCTTCTGCGGGACAATTGAGACCTGTTGGACAGTTCCAGGACATCCCATATGGAATGACTCCAGAGCACCGTTCGCGGATGGATGCCTGGGAAGCCCGCCTCGCATTCCAATTGTCTCCTAGAAACAAGACAGTTTAGATCTGATGGCTCTGCCGGAGCAACCGGGGTGGCTGAGTTGAAATGGACTTTCCTGAGGATGGGTCCTAATGTGTTTTTGTGTCCATGAGGGCCTTGGAATGGGGCGGTGGCACCGGGACCCTGAAGTACTCTCCTAAGCTTTGGACATGGCTCCCATGCACAGGTTTCCTTGTAGAGACGAGATGAGTTCTGATGGGTGCCTCAGGAAAACCCCTATGCTCGTATTGGAATCAGGCTTTTGAGGACACATGCCTGTAACCCAAAGCAATGGATCCTATTATGGCCTAGGGTCCTGTCTGGTTCAATCTTCTTCTCTGGGGACATCCATCTATGGTATGAGTGGAGGTCGATTATCAGCTGGTGTAAGACAGCCCTTGTTTGTTCCGGGCTACCTACACTATTGGGATGGCCTCAGGGACTTTGGAGGTTTCTCCTAATTTGTACGATTTTGGACCATGGAATGGGCAGAATTCCCATGGATTGGTAGGCACAGTCCTAATGTGTGGCTCCAAGGGCCCAGCCTGGAGGGTGTGTGGCCCAAGACTTGGAAGACAGAAGTCTGAAAACACAAACTCAGCTTAGGTTTGGGGACGTAGGTATGGCAGGCCCGAACTACAAACCATGAGAAGAACTCTTCCGGATATGAAGAAAGAGCGACTCTGAGGCACTTGCTCAGGCTTTTGTCTCTGGATTTTGTATCAGCGATGGCCGTGGAATGTCGGGGAGGCCTCATGGGCCATGGACGAATCTTCCTCTCTGAGGATTTGGCCCGATTCCCAATTGCTTTTCGTCAATCTGTGGGATGGGATGACTCATTTCAGGATTGTTACCTCAGGTGTCCCACCAAAAGAGGAATTCCAAAGCCAAGCCGTGGGGAAGACTGAAGGGACAACCCGAACTATGGATAAAAATTGGGGCAAAGGGGCATGGCAAGCCCAATATGCTATCTCTTCATCCAGCCACTGAGTGGCTTTACTTGAGGACTGGGCTCAGCCTGAGGGTCACAATGTGTGTTTGTGACCAATGTGGCCCGCGAGCATGGGCGGGGCCTCATAGGCCACACTGGTTTCAACTACACTGAACGTTGGACAACATGCCAACCACAAGGTTTCTTGCCATGGGGAAGGAGTTCTTATTTCTGTATCACCTTCAACCCTGGGCAGTGTTTGGAGATAAGGTCTAGGTTCTGAAACCTGAAAACCGAGTTTGGGAGAGATGACGACCTAAGTCCATGGCGGCTAGATGTGCTCAGTGTGCGGCCAGCTGCCTGGGAAGGGCCAGGGGGTCCAGCCTCAGGCTGTGTCAGAAAGGGCATTAGTGCCCTGGTCAGCCTATGTATTTGGGGTACAGCCAAGGTCGGTGCAGGTTGATCCTCATTTGGGGTTACTAGGTAGCCCCAGAAAACAATGTTTTTCTTCTGGAGGTCCGGCAGAGTGCTGCATTGTAGTTCTGGATTGCCAAACTGGAGGGCTTGTGGGCCTGTAGTCTGACGACAAATGTCTAAGAACACAAGCTAGGCTTAGGTTTCTGGGTGAGGATATGGCAGGCACAATCTACAGACCTGAATCGAGATCTCGTGCATCTGAAGTCAGGACAAGGATTAGATGATCTCTCAGGTTGGAGTTTCTGCCCCTGATGGCCCCTTCATGAATGGGGGGGCATCACGAGGCCATGGGGGTTTTCCCACGATGGGAGTTGTGAGAAGCTCCAAACTGCAGAGAGTCTTCTGCAGGACAATTGAGACCTGTTGTTTGGCTCCAGGCCAATGATTCTGAGCAGGGTTCTAAGGATGGATGGCTGGGTAGCCCACCTCGCATTCCAATTGTCTCCTAGCAACCAGACAGGTTAGATCTCCTGGATCTGTGGGGAGCAACCGAGGACGCTGCATTGAAATGGACACCCCTGGGGATGGGTCCTAATGTGCTTTTGTGTCTAAAGAGACCTTGGAATGAAGCGGTGGCACGTGGGCCCTAAAGAGTTCTACTAAACAGAGGCTTTGACGCAGCTCCAACCTGCAAATTTCCTATGTGTAGATGAGAAGTTTTCTGTTGGGTGAGTTAAGAAATAGCTATATGCTGGTTTTGAAATCCAGGCCTCTGAGGAGAGATGCCTAGAAACCAATGCAGTGCATGTGATTAGTGCCTAGGGGCCTGTTCTTTCCTTTTTACCTCTGGGACATCTGTCTATGGGTCTGAGTGCAGGTAGGTGCTCAGTTGGGCTCAGATTGCCCCTGTTTTTCCTGGGAAGCCACCACTATTGAGATGGATCAGGGACTTTGGAGGTTTATCCTATTAGAAGGGTTGTGGCCATTGGAATGGGCACACACAATTTCCTTGGAGAGGGCAAGTACAGTCCTCAGGTTTGGCTCCAGGGGCCTGAGCCTGTAGGTTGTGTAGGCCAGGGCTGTTTGGACAGTTGTCTGAAAACACAAACTCGGCTTATGTTTCGGGTCATAGGTATGGCTGGACTGATCTACAGACCATGAGGAGAACTCTTCGGGATTTGAAAGAAGGGCGAGTGTGAGGCTCCTGCTCAAGTTTTTGTCTCTGGATATCGTGTCACTCATGGTCGTGGAATTTCTGGGTGACTTCATGGGAAATGGACGAGTCTTACTCTCTGGTGGTTTGGTCCCGTCCAAAGAGTTTGGGGTCATTCTGTGGGCTGGAAGAAGTCCGTTTTTTTTTTTGTTTTTTTTTTTTTGTTGTTGTTGTTTTTTTCTTGTTTAACCTCATGTGTCCCACCAAATGATGGATTCCAGAGTAGAACCCTGGGGAGGGGCGACTGGACAATCAGAAATCGGGTTAAAAATTGGGGCCCTGGGACATGTAAAGCCCATTATGACATCTAATGATCCAGCCACTGAGAAAACTTAATAGAGGACAGGACTCATGCTGAGGGTCACAATGCGTGTGTATGCCCTTGTAGCACTCAAGAATGGGCGGGGCCTCAGGGTGAATGCTGGTTTCTCCTACTCTGAACTTTGGACAACGTGCCAACCACAAGGGTTCTTTCCATGGGTAAGGAGGAGTTCTGATTTCTGCATCACACTCATTCCTGGGCAGTGATTGGAGATAAGGTCTCGGTTCTGAAGCCTGAAAACTGAGGTACGGAAGAGATGATGACCTAAGGCCATGGCGGGTTTTATGTGCTCAGTGTGCGGTCAGCTTTCTGGGTGTTGTTTAGGAGGTCCGGGCTCAGGTTGTGTTCGACAGTGCATTAGTGCCCAGGTTAGACTATATAATTTGGGTAAAGTCGAGTGCTGTGTAGGTTTACCCTCATTTAAGGTGCCTGGGCAGCTCATGAGGCAATAATTTTATTTCTTGAGGGCAGGCAGGGTGCTGCATTGTGGGTCCGGAATTGCCAAACTTGAGGGCTTCGGGGCCAGAAGTGTGAGGACGGAAGTCTGAGAAGACAAGCTAACTTTGGGTTTCAGGGCGAGGGCACGGCAGGTACCCCCTGCAGATCTGAACCAATATCTCATGCATCTGAAGTCAGGGCGAGGATCAGACGTTGGCTCAGGTTGGAGTTTATGTGCATGACGGCCGCTTCATGAAGGGAGCGGAATCTCGAGGCCACTGAGTTTTTCCCACGTTGGGAGTTGTGGGGTGCCCCTTCAAGGGTTCCTTCTGCGGGACAATTGAGACCTGTTGGACAGCTCCAGGACATCCCATATGGAATGACTCCAGAGCACCGTTCGCGGATGGATGCCTGGGAAGCCCGCCTCGCATTCCAATTGTCTCCTAGCAACAAGACAGTTTAGATCTGATGGCTCTGCGGGAGCAACCGTGGTGGCTGAGTTGAAATGGACTTTTCTGAGGATGGGTCCTAATGTGTTTTTGTGTCCATGAGGGCCTTGGAATGGGGCGGTGGCACCGGGAACCTGAAGTACTCTCCTAAGCTTTGGACATGGCTCCCATGCACAGGTTTCCTTGTGGAGACGAGATGAGTTCTGATGGGTGCCTCAGGAAAACCCCTATGCTCGTATTGGAATCAGGCTTTTGAGGACACATGCCTGTAACCCAAAGCAATGGATCCTATTATGGCCTAGGGTCCTGTCTGGTTCAATCTTCTTCTCTGGGGACATCCATCTATGGTATGAGTGGAGGTCGATTATCAGCTGGTGTCAGACAGCCCTTGTTTGTTCCGGGCGACCTACACTATTGGGATGGCCTCAGGGACTTTGGAGGTTTCTCCTAATTTGTACGATTTTGGACCATGGAATGGGCAGAATTCCCATGGATTGGTAGGCACAGTCCTAATGTGTGGCTCCAGGGGCCCAGCCTGGAGGGTGTGTGGCCCAAGACTTTGAGGACAGAAGTCTGAAAACACAAACTCAGCTTAGGTTTGGGGACGTAGGTATGGCAGGCCCGGTCGACAAACCATGAGCAGAACTCTTCAGGATATGAAGAAAGTGTGAGTCTTAGGCGCTTGCTCAGGCTTTTGTCTCTGGATTTTGTATCAGCGATGGACGTGGAATGTCGGGGAGGCCTCATGGGCCATGGACGAATCTTCCTCTCTGAGGATTTGGCCCGATTCCCAATTGCTTTTCGTCAATCTGTGGGATGGGAGGACTCATTTCAGTTTTGTTACCTCAGTTGTCCAACCAAAAGAGGAATTCCAAAGCCAAGCCGTGGGGAAGACTGAAGGGACAACCTGAACTATGGTTAAAAATTGGGGCCTAGGGGCATGGCAAGCCCAATATGCTATCTCTTCATCCAGCCACTGAGTGGCCTTACTTGAGGACTGGGCTCAGCCTGAGGGTCACAATGTGTGTTTGTGTCCAATGTGGCCTGCGAGCATGGCCGGGACTCATGGGCCACACTGGTTTCAACTACACTGAACGTTGGACAACATGCCAACCACAAGGTTTCTTGCCATGGGGAAGGAGTTCTGATTTCTGCATCACCTTCAACCCTGGGCAGTGATTGGAGATAAGTTCGAGGTTCTGAAACCTGAAAACTGTTGTTGGGAAGAGATGACGACCTAAGGCCATGGCAGCGCGATGTGCTCAGTGTGCGGCCAGCTCTCTGGGAGGGGTCAGGGGGTCCAGGCTCAGGCTGTGTCAGAAAGGGCATTAGTGCCCTGGTCAGCCTATGTATTTGGGGTACAGCCAAGTTCGGTGCAGGTTGATCCTCATTTGGGATTACTGGGTAACCCCAGAGGACAATATTTTTCTTCTGGAGGGCCGGCAGAGTGCTGCATTGTAGTTCTGGATTGCCAAACTGGAGGGCTTGTGGGCCAGTAGTCTGACGACAAAAGTCTGAGAACACAAGCTAGGCTTAGGTTTCTGGGTGAGGCCATGGCAAGCACAATCTACAGACCTGAATCGAGATCTCGTGCATCTGAAGTCAGGGCGAGGATCAGATGATCGCTCAGGTTGGAGTTTCTGTCCCTGATGGCCCCTTCATGAATGGGGGGGGGCATCAAGAGGCCATGGGGGTTTTTCCACGATGATAGTTGTGAGAAGCTCCAAACAGCAGACAGTCCTCTGCAGGACAATTGAGACCTGTTGTTTGGCTCCAGGCCAATGATTCTGAGCAGGGTTCTAAGGATGGATGGCTGGGTAGCACACCTCGCATTCCAATTGTCACCTAGCAACAAGACAGGTTAGATATCCTGGATCTGTGGGGAGCACCCGAGGACGCTGAGTTGAAATGGACACCCCTGGGGATGGGTCCTAACGTGCTTTTGTGTCTATGGAGACCTTGGAATAAAGCGGTGGCACTGGGGCCCTAAAGGGTTCTCCTAAACAGAGGCTTTGACACAGCTCCAACGTGCAAGTTTCCCATGTGTAGATGAGATGTTTTCTGATGGGTGAGTCAAGAAACAGCTATATGCTGCTTTTGAAATCCAGGCCTCTGAGGAGAGATGCCTGGAAACCAAAGCAATGGATCTGATTAGTGCCTAGGGGCCTGTTCTTTCCTTTTTACCTCTGGGTACATCTGTCTATGGGAATGAGTGCAGGTAGGTGCTCAGTTGGGCTCAGATTGCCGCTGTTTTTCCTGGGAAGCCACCACTATTGAGATGGATCAGGGACTTTGGAGGTTTATCCTATTAGAAGGGTTGTGGCCATTGGAATGGGCACACACAATTCCCTTGGAGAGGGCTAGTACAGTCCTCAGGTTTGGCTCCAGGGGCCTGAGCCTGTAGGTTGTGTTGGCCAGGGCTGTTTGGACAGTTGTCTGAAAACACAAACTCGGCTTATGTTTCGGGTCATAGGTATGGCAGGACTGATCTACAGACCATGAGGGGAACTCTTCGGGATTTGAAAGAAGGGCGACTGTGAGGCTCCTGCGCAAGTTTTTGTCTCTGGATATCGTGTCACTCATGGTCGTGGAATTTCTGGGTGACTTCATGGGGAATGGACGAGTCATACTCTCTGGTGGTTAGGCCCCGTCCAAGAGTTTGGGGTCATTCTGTGGGCTGGAAGAAGTCCGTTTTTTTTTTTGTTTTTGTTTTTTTTTTTTGTTGTGTTTTTTTTTAACCTCAGGTGTCCCACCAAATGAGGGATTTCAGAGTAGAGCCCTGGGGAGGGGCGACTGGACAATCAGAAATCTGGTTAAAAATTGGAACCTAGGGACATGTCAAGCCCATTATGACATCTAATGGTCCAGCCACTGAGAAGACTTACTAGAGGACAGGACTCATGCTGAGGGACACAATGCGTGTATATGCCCTCGTAAAACTCAAGAATGGGCGGGGCCTCAGGATGAATGCTGGTTTCTCCTACACTGAACGTTGGACAACGTGCCAACCACAAGGGTTCTTGCCATGGGTAAGGAGGATTTCTGATTTCTCCATCACACTCACCCCTGGGCAGTGATTGGAGATAAGGTCTCGGTTCTGAAGCCTGAAATCTGAGGTAGGGAAGAGATGATGTCCTAAGGCCATGGCGGGTTTTATGTGCTCAGTGTGCGGTCAGCTTTCTGGGTGTTGGTCAGGAGGTCCGGGCTCAGGTTGTGTTCGACAGTGCATTAGTGCCCAGGTTAGACTATATAATTTGGGTAAAGTCGAGTGCTGTGTACGTTCACCCTCATTTAAGGTGCCTGGGCATCTCATGAGGCAATAATTTTTTTTCTAGAGGGCAGGCAGAGTGCTGCATTGTGGGTCCGGAATTGCCAAACTTGAGGGCTTCGGGGCCAGGAGTGTGAGGACGGAAGTCTGAGAAGACAAGCTAGACTTGGGTTTCAGGGTGAGGGTACGGCAGGTACCCCATGAAGATCAGAACCAATATCTCATGCATTTGAAGTCATGGCGAGGATCAGACGTTGGCTCAGGTTGGAGTTCTGAGCATGACGGCCGCTTCATGAAGGGAGCGGAATCTCGAGGCCATTGAGGTTTTTCCACGTTGGGAGTTGTGGGATGACCCCTTCAAGGATTCCTTCTGCGGGACAATTGAGACCTGTTGGACAGCTCCAGGACATCCCATATGGAATGACTCCAGAGCACCGTTCGCGGATGGATGCCTGGGAAGCCCGCCTCGCATTTCAATTGTCTCCTAGCAACAAGACAGTTTAGATCTGATGGTTCTGCCGGAGCAACTGGGGTGGCTGAGTTGAAATGGACTTTCCTGAGGATGGGTCCTAATGTGTTTTTGTGTCCATGAGGGCCTTGGAATGGGGTGGTGGCACCGGGACCCTGTAGTACTCTCCTAAGACTTGGGCATGGCTCCCATGCACAGGTTTCCTTGTGGAGACGAGATGAGTTCTGATTGGTGCCTCAGGAAAACCCCTATGCTCGTATTGGAATCAGGCTTTTGAGGACACATGCCTGTAACCCAAAGCAATGGATCCTATTATGGCCTAGGGTCCTGTCTGTTTCAATCTTCTTCTTTGGGGACATCCATCTATGGTATGAGTGGAGGTCGATTATCAGCTGGTGTCAGACAGCCCTTGTTTCTTCCGGGCGACCTACACTATTGGGATGGCCTCAGGGACTTTGGAGGTTTCTCCTAATTTGTACGATTTTGGACCATGGAATGGGCAGAATTCCCATGGATTGGTAGGCACAGTCCTAATGTGTGGCTCCAGGGGCCCAGCCTGGAGGGTGTGTGGCCCCAGACTTTGAGGACAGAAGTCTGAAAACACAAACTCAGCTTAGGTTTGGGGACGTAGGTATGGCAGGCCCGATCTACAAACCATGAGAAGAACTCTTCAGGATATGAAGAAAGTGCGAGTCTGAGGCGCTTGCTCAGGCTTTTGTCTCTGGATTTTGTATCAGCGATGGCCGTGGAATGTCGGGGAGGCCTCATGGGCCGTGGACGAATCTTCCTCTCTGAGGATTTGGCCCGATTCGCAATTGCTTTTCGTCAATCTGTGGGATGGAATGACTCATTTCAGTTTTGTTACCTCAGGTGTCCCACCAAAAGAGGAATTCCAAAGCTAAGCCGTGGGGAAGACTGAAGGGACAACCCGAACTATGGTTAAAAATTGGGGCCTAGGGGCATGGAAAGCCCAGTACGCTGTCTCTTCATCCAGCCACTGAGTGGCCTTACTTGAGGACTGGGCTCAGCCTGAGGGTCACAATGTGTGTTTGTGACCAATGTGGCCTGCGAGCATGGGCAGGGCCTCATGGGCCACACTGGTTTCAACTACACTGAACGTTGGACAACATGCCAACCACAAGGTATCTTGCCATGGGGAAGGAGTTCTGATTTCAGCATCAGCTTCAACCCGGGGCAGTGATTGGAGATAAGGTCTAGGTTCTGAAACCTGAAAACCGAGGTTGGGAAGAGATGACGACCTAAGGCCATGGCGGCTCGATATGCTCAGTGTGCGGCCAGCTGTCTGGGAGGGGCCAGGGGGTCCAGGCTCAGGCTGTGTCAGAAAGGGCATTAGTGCCCTGGTCAGCCTATGTATTTGGGGTACAGCCAAGGTCGGTGCAGGTTGATCCTCATTTGGGGTTACTGGATAGCCCCAGAGGACAATGTTTTTCTTCTGGCGGGCAGGCAGAGTGCGGCATTGTAGTTCTGGATTGCCAAACTGGACGGCTTGTGTGCCAGTAGTCTGACGACAAAAGTCTGAGAACACAAGCTAGGCTTAGGTTTCTGGGTGAGGCCATGGCAGGCACAATCTACAGACCTGAATCGAGATCTCGTGCATCTGAAGTCAGGGCGAGGATCAGACGATTGTTCAGGTTGGAGTTTCTGTCCCTGATGGCCCCTTCATGAATGGGGGGGCATCACGAGGCCATGGGGGTTTTCCCACGATGGGAGTTGTGAGAAGCTCCAAACTGCAGAGAGTCTTCTGCAGGACAATTGAGACCTGTTGTTTGGCTCCAGGCCAATGATTCTGAGCAGGGTTCTAAGGATGGATGGCTGAGTAGCCCACCTCGCATTCCAATTGTCTCCTAGCAACAAAACAGGTTAGATCTCCTGGATCTGTGGGGAGCAACCGAGGATGCTGAGTTGAATTGGACACCCCTGGGGATGGGTCCTAACGTGCTTTTGTGTCTATGGAGACCTTAGAATGAAGCGGTGGCACTGGGGACCTTAAGATTTCTCCTAAACTGAAGCTTTGACACAGCTCCAACGTGCAAGTTTCCCATGTGTAGATGAGGTGTTTTCTGATGGGTGAGTCAAGAAACAGATATATGCTGCTTTTGAAATCCAGGCCTCTGAGGAGTGATGCCTGGAAACCAAGCAATGGATCTGATTAGTGCCTAGGGGCCTGTTCTTTCCTTTTTACCTCTGGGGACATCTGTCTATGGGTCTGAGTGCAGGTAGGTGCTCAGTTGGGCTCAGATTGCCCCTGTTTTTCCTGGGAAGCCACCACTATTGAGATGGATCAGTGACTTTGGAGGTTTATCCTATTAGAAGGGTTCTGGCCATTGGAATGGGCACACACAATTCCCTTGGAGAGGGCAAGTACAGTCCTCAGGTTTGGCTCCAGGGGCCTGAGCCTGTAGGTTGTGTAGGCCAGGGCTGTTTGGACAGTTGTCTGAAAACACAAACTCGGCTTATGTTTCGGGTCATAGGTATGGCAGGACTGATCTACAGACCATGAGGAGAACTCTTCAGGATTTGAAAGAAGGGCGACTGTGAGGCTCCTGCTCAAGTTTTTGGCTCTGGATATCGTGTCACTCATGGTCGTGGAATTTCTGGGTGACTTCATGGGAAATGGACGAGTCTTACTCACTGGTGGTTTGGCCCCGTCCAAAGAGTTTGGGGACATTCTGTGGGCTGGAAGAAGTCCGTTTTTTTTTTTTTTGTTGTTGTTGTTGTTGTTGTTTTTTTTAACCTCAGGTGTCCCACCAAATGAGGGATTCCAGATTAGAGCCCTGAGGAGGGGCTACTGGACAATCAGAAATCTGGTAAAAAATTGGGGCTTAGGGACATTTCAAGCCCATTATGACATCTAATGGTCCAGCCACTGAGAGGACTTACTAGAGGACAGGACTCATGCTGAGGGTCTCAATGCGTGTGTATGCCCTCGTAACACTCAAAAATGGGCGGGGCCTCAGGGTGAATGCTGGTTTCTCCTACACTGAACGTTGGACAACGTGCCAACCACAAGGGTTCTTGCCATGGGTAAGGAGGAGTTCTGATTTCTCCATCACACTCACCCCTGGGCAGTGTTGGAGATAAGGTCTCGGTTCTGAAGCTGAAAACTGAGGTAGGGAAGAGATGATGACCTAAAGCCATGGCGGGTTTTATGTGCTCAGTGTGCGGTCAGCTTTCTGGGTGTTGGTCAGGAGGTCCGGGCTCAGGTTGTGTTCGACAGTGCATTAGTGCCCAGGTTAGACTATATAATTTGGGTAAAGTCGAGTGCTGTGTAGGTTTACCCTCATTTAAGGTGCCTGGGCAGCTCATGAGGCAATAATTTTTTTTCTAGAGGGCAGGCAGAGTGCTGCATTGTGGGTCCGGAATTGCCAAACTTGAGGGCTTAGGGGACAGGAGTGTGAGGACGGAAGTCTGAGAAGACAAGCTAGACTTGGGTTTCAGGGCGAGGGCACGGCAGGTACCCCCTGCAGATCTGAACCAATATCTCATGCATCTGAAGTCAGGGCGAGGATCAGACGTTGGCTCAGGTTGGAGTTTCTGAGCATGGCGGCCGCTTCATGAAGGGAGCGGAATCTCGAGGCCATTGAGGTTTTCCCACGTTGGGAGTTGTTAGATGCCCCCTTCAAGGATTCCTTCTGTGGGACAATTGGGACCTGTTGGACAGCTCCAGGACATCCCATATGGAATGACTCCAGAGCACCGTTCGCGGATGGATGCCTGGGAAGCCCGCCTCCCATTCCAATTGTCTCCTAGCAACAAGACAGTATAGATCTGATGGCTCTGCGGGAGCAACCGGGGTGGTTGAGTTGAAATGGACTTTCCTGAGGATGGGTCCTAATGTGTTTTTGTGTCCATGAGGGCCTTGGAATGGGGCGGTGGCACCGGGACTCTGAAGTACTCTCCTAAGCTTTGGACATGGCTCCCATGCAGAGGTTTCCTTGTGGAGACGAGATGAGTTCTGATGGGTGCCTCAGGAAAACCCCTATGCTCGTATTGGAATCAGGCTTTTGAGGACACATGCCTGTAACACAAAGCAATGGATCCTATTATGGCCTAGGGTCCTGTCTTGTTCAATCTTCTTCTCTGGGGACATCCATCTATGGTCTGAGTGGAGGTCGATTATCAGCTGGTGTCAGACAGCCCTTGTTTGTTCCGGGCGACCTACACTATTGGGATGGCCTCAGGGACTTTGGAGGTTTCTCCTAATTTGTACGATTTTGAACCATGGAATGGGCAGAATTCCCATGGATTGGTAGGCACAGTCCTAATGTGTGGCGCCAGGTGCCCAGCCTGGAGGGTGTGTGGCCCAAGACTTTGAGGACAGATGTCTGAAAACACAAACTCAGCTTAGGTTTGGGGACGTAGGTATGGCAGGCCTGATCCACAAACCATGAGCAGAACTCTTCAGGATATGAAGAAAGTGCGAGTCTGAGGCGCTTGCTCAGGCTTTTGTCTCTGGATTTTGTATCAGCGATGGCCGTGGAATGTCGGGGAGGCCTCATGGGCCATGGACGAATCTTCCTCTCTGAGGATTTGGCCCGATTCCCAATTGCTTTTCGCCAATCTGTGGGATGGGCGGACTCATTTCAGTTTTGTTACCTCAGGTGTCCACCAAAAGAGGAATTCCAAAGCCAAGCCGTGGGGAAGACTGAAGGGACAACCCGAACTATGGATAAAAATTGGGGCCAAGGGTCATGGCAAGCCCAATATGCTATCACTTCATCCAGCCACTGAGTGGCTTTACTTGAGGACTGGGCTCAGCCTGAGGGTCACAATGTGTGTTTGTGACCAATGTGGCCCGTGAGATGGGCGGGGCCTCATGGGCCACACTGGTTTCAACTACACTGAACGTTGGACAACATGCCAACCACAAGGTTTCTTGCCATGGGGAAGGAGTTCTGATTTCTGTATCACCTTCAACCCTGGGCAGTGTTTGGAGATAAGGTCTAGGTTCTGAAACCTGAAAACCGAGTTTGGGAAGAGATGACGATCTAAGTCCATGGCGGCTAGATGTGCTCAGTGTGTGGCCAACTGTCTGGGAGGGGCCAGGGGGTCCAGGCTCAGGCTGTGTCAGAAAGGGCATTAGTGCCCTGGTCAGCCTATGTATTTGGGGTACAGCCAAGTTCGGTGCAGGTTGATCCTCATTTGGGGTTACTGGGTAGCCCCAGAGGACAATGTTTTTCTTCTGGAGGTCCGGCAGAGTGCTGCATTGTAGTTCTGGATTGCGAAACTGGAGTTCCTTTGGGCCAGTAGTCTGACGACAAATGTCTAAGAACACAAGCTAGGCTTAGGTTTCTGGGTGAGGATATGGCAGGCACAATCTACAGACCTGAATCGAGATCTCGTGCATCTGAATTCAGGGCAAGGATTAGACGATCGCTCAGGTTGGAGTTTCTGTCCCTGATGGCCCCTTCATGAATGGGGGTGGTCATCACGAGGCCTGGGTGTTTTCCCACGATGATAGTTGTGAGAAGCTCCAAACTGCAGAGAGTCTTCTGCAGGACAATTGAGACCTGTTGTTTGGCTCCAGGCCAATGATTCTGAGCAGGGTTCTAAGGATGGATGGCTGAGTAGCCCACCTCGCATTCCAATTGTCTCCTAGCAACAAAACAGGTTAGATCTCCTGGATCTGTGGGGAGCAACCGAGGACGCTGAGTTGAATTGGACACACCTGGGGATGGGTCCTAACGTGCTTTTGTGTCTATGGAGACCTTAGAATGAAGCGGTGGCACTGGGGACCTTAAGGTTTCTCCTAAACTGAAGCTTTGACACAGCTCCAACGTGCAAGTTTCCCATGTGTAGATGAGGTGTTTTCTGATGGGTGAGTCAAGAAACAGCTATATGCTGCTTTTGAAATCCAGGCTTCTGAGGAGAGATGCCTGGAAACCAAGCAATGGATCTGATTAGTGCCTAGGGGCCTGTTCTTTCCTTTTTACCTCTGGGGACATCTGTCTATGGGTCTGAGTGCAGGTAGGTGCTCAGTTGGGCTCAGATTGCCCCTGTTTTTCCTGGGAAGCCACCACTATTGAGATGGATCAGGGACTTTGGAGGTTTATCCTATTAGAAGGGTTCTGGCCATTGGAATGGGCACACACAATTCCCTTGGAGAGGGCAAGTACAGTCCTCAGGTTTGGCTCCAGGGGCCTGAGCCTGTAGGTTGTGTAGGCCAGGGCTGTTTGGACAGTTGTCTGAAAACACAAACTCGGCTTATGTTTCGGGTCATAGGTATGGCAGGACTGATCTACAGACCATGAGGAGAACTCTTCAGGATTTGAAAGAAGGGCAACTGTGAGGCTCCTGCTCAAGTTTTTGGCTCTGGATATCGTGTCACTCATGGTCGTGGAATTTCTGGGTGACTTCATGGGAAATGGACGAGTCTTACTCTCTGGTGGTTTGGCCCCATCCAAAGAGTTTGGGGTCATTCTGTGGGCTGGAAGAAGTCCGTTTTTTTTTTTTGTTGTTGTTGTTGTTGTTTTTTTTAACCTCAGGTGTCCCACCAAATGAGGGATTCCAGATTAGAGCCCTGAGGAGGGGCTACTGGACAATCAGAAATCTGGTAAAAAATTGGGGCTTAGGGACATTTCAAGCCCATTATGACATCTAATGATCCAGCCACTGAGAGGACTTACTAGAGGACAGGACTCATGCTGAGGGTCTCAATGCGTGTGTATGCCCTCGTAACACTCAAAAATGGGCGGGGCCTCAGGGTGAATGCTGGTTTCTCCTACACTGAACGTTGGACAACGTGCCAACCACAAGGGTTCTTGCCATGGGTAAGGAGGAGTTCTGATTTCTCCATCACACTCACCCCTGGGCAGTGTTGGAGATAAGGTCTCGGTTCTGAAGCTGAAAACTGAGGTAGGGAAGAGATGATGACCTAAAGCCATGGCGGGTTTTATGTGCTCAGTGTGCGGTCAGCTTTCTGGGTGTTGGTCAGGAGGTCCGGGCTCAGGTTGTGTTCGACAGTGCATTAGTGCCCAGGTTAGACTATATAATTTGGGTAAAGTCGAGTGCTGTGTAGGTTTACCCTCATTTAAGGTGCCTGGGCAGCTCATGAGGCAATAATTTTTTTTCTAGAGGGCAGGCAGAGTGCTGCATTGTGGGTCCGGAATTGCCAAACTTGAGGGCTTAGGGGCCAGGAGTGTGAGGACGGAAGTCTGAGAAGACAAGCTAGACTTGGGTTTCAGGGCGAGGGCACGGCAGGTACCCCCTGCAGATCTGAACCAATATCTCATGCATCTGAAGTCAGGGCGAGTATCAGACGTTGGCTCAGGTTGGAGTTTCTGAGCATGACGGCCGCTTCATGAAGGGAGCGGAATCTCGAGGCCATTGAGGTTTTCCCACGTTGGGAGTTGTTAGATGCCCCCTTCAAGGATTCCTTCTGTGGGACAATTGGGACCTGTTGGACAGCTCCAGGACATCCCATATGGAATGACTCCAGAGCACCGTTCGCGGATGGATGCCTGGGAAGCCCGCCTCCCATTCCAATTGTCTCCTAGCAACAAGACAGTATAGATCTGATGGCTCTGCGGGAGCAACCGGGGTGGTTGAGTTGAAATGGACTTTCCTGAGGATGGGTCCTAATGTGTTTTTGTGTCCATGAGGGCCTTGGAATGGGGCGGTGGCACCGGGACTCTGAAGTACTCTCCTAAGCTTTGGACATGGCTCCCATGCAGAGGTTTCCTTGTGGAGACGAGATGAGTTCTGATGGGTGCCTCAGGAAAACCCCTATGCTCGTATTGGAATCAGGCTTTTGAGGACACATGCCTGTAACACAAAGCAATGGATCCTATTATGGCCTAGGGTCCTGTCTTGTTCAATCTTCTTCTCTGGGGACATCCATCTATGGTCTGAGTGGAGGTCGATTATCAGCTGGTGTCAGACAGCCCTTGTTTGTTCCGGGCGACCTACACTATTGGGATGGCCTCAGGGACTTTGGAGGTTTCTCCTAATTTGTACGATTTTGAACCATGGAATGGGCAGAATTCCCATGGATTGGTAGGCACAGTCCTAATGTGTGGCGCCAGGTGCCCAGCCTGGAGGGTGTGTGGCCCAAGACTTTGAGGACAGATGTCTGAAAACACAAACTCAGCTTAGGTTTGGGGACGTAGGTATGGCAGGCCTGATCCACAAACCATGAGCAGAACTCTTCAGGATATGAAGAAAGTGCGAGTCTGAGGCGCTTGCTCAGGCTTTTGTCTCTGGATTTTGTATCAGCGATGGCCGTGGAATGTCGGGGAGGCCTCATGGGCCATGGACGAATCTTCCTCTCTGAGGATTTGGCCCGATTCCCAATTGCTTTTCGCCAATCTGTGGGATGGGCGGACTCATTTCAGTTTTGTTACCTCAGGTGTCCACCAAAAGAGGAATTCCAAAGCCAAGCCGTGGGGAAGACTGAAGGGACAACCCGAACTATGGATAAAAATTGGGGCCAAGGGTCATGGCAAGCCCAATATGCTATCACTTCATCCAGCCACTGAGTGGCTTTACTTGAGGACTGGGCTCAGCCTGAGGGTCACAATGTGTGTTTGTGACCAATGTGGCCCGTGAGATGGGCGGGGCCTCATGGGCCACACTGGTTTCAACTACACTGAACGTTGGACAACATGCCAACCACAAGGTTTCTTGCCATGGGGAAGGAGTTCTGATTTCTGTATCACCTTCAACCCTGGGCAGTGTTTGGAGATAAGGTCTAGGTTCTGAAACCTGAAAACCGAGTTTGGGAAGAGATGACGATCTAAGTCCATGGCGGCTAGATGTGCTCAGTGTGTGGCCAACTGTCTGGGAGGGGCCAGGGGGTCCAGGCTCAGGCTGTGTCAGAAAGGGCATTAGTGCCCTGGTCAGCCTATGTATTTGGGGTACAGCCAAGTTCGGTGCAGGTTGATCCTCATTTGGGGTTACTGGGTAGCCCCAGAGGACAATGTTTTTCTTCTGGAGGTCCGGCAGAGTGCTGCATTGTAGTTCTGGATTGCGAAACTGGAGTTCCTTTGGGCCAGTAGTCTGACGACAAATGTCTAAGAACACAAGCTAGGCTTAGGTTTCTGGGTGAGGATATGGCAGGCACAATCTACAGACCTGAATCGAGATCTCGTGCATCTGAATTCAGGGCAAGGATTAGACGATCGCTCAGGTTGGAGTTTCTGTCCCTGATGGCCCCTTCATGAATGGGGGTGGTCATCACGAGGCCTGGGTGTTTTCCCACGATGATAGTTGTGAGAAGCTCCAAACTGCAGAGAGTCTTCTGCAGGACAATTGAGACCTGTTGTTTGGCTCCAGGCCAATGATTCTGAGCAGGGTTCTAAGGATGGATGGCTGAGTAGCCCACCTCGCATTCCAATTGTCTCCTAGCAACAAAACAGGTTAGATCTCCTGGATCTGTGGGGAGCAACCGAGGACGCTGAGTTGAATTGGACACACCTGGGGATGGGTCCTAACGTGCTTTTGTGTCTATGGAGACCTTAGAATGAAGCGGTGGCACTGGGGACCTTAAGGTTTCTCCTAAACTGAAGCTTTGACACAGCTCCAACGTGCAAGTTTCCCATGTGTAGATGAGGTGTTTTCTGATGGGTGAGTCAAGAAACAGCTATATGCTGCTTTTGAAATCCAGGCTTCTGAGGAGAGATGCCTGGAAACCAAGCAATGGATCTGATTAGTGCCTAGGGGCCTGTTCTTTCCTTTTTACCTCTGGGGACATCTGTCTATGGGTCTGAGTGCAGGTAGGTGCTCAGTTGGGCTCAGATTGCCCCTGTTTTTCCTGGGAAGCCACCACTATTGAGATGGATCAGGGACTTTGGAGGTTTATCCTATTAGAAGGGTTCTGGCCATTGGAATGGGCACACACAATTCCCTTGGAGAGGGCAAGTACAGTCCTCAGGTTTGGCTCCAGGGGCCTGAGCCTGTAGGTTGTGTAGGCCAGGGCTGTTTGGACAGTTGTCTGAAAACACAAACTCGGCTTATGTTTCGGGTCATAGGTATGGCAGGACTGATCTACAGACCATGAGGAGAACTCTTCAGGATTTGAAAGAAGGGCAACTGTGAGGCTCCTGCTCAAGTTTTTGGCTCTGGATATCGTGTCACTCATGGTCGTGGAATTTCTGGGTGACTTCATGGGAAATGGACGAGTCTTACTCTCTGGTGGTTTGGCCCCATCCAAAGAGTTTGGGGTCATTCTGTGGGCTGGAAGAAGTCCGTTTTTTTGTTGTTGTTGTTGTTGTTGTTGTTTTTTTTAACCTCAGGTGTCCCACCAAATGAGGGATTCCAGATTAGAGCCCTGAGGAGGGGCTACTGGACAATCAGAAATCTGGTAAAAAATTGGGGCTTAGGGACATTTCAAGCCCATTATGACATCTAATGGTCCAGCCACTGAGAGGACTTACTAGAGGACAGGACTCATGCTGAGGGTCTCAATGCGTGTGTATGCCCTCGTAACACTCAAAAATGGGCGGGGCCTCAGGGTGAATGCTGGTTTCTCCTACACTGAACGTTGGACAACGTGCCAACCACAAGGGTTCTTGCCATGGGTAAGGAGGAGTTCTGATTTCTCCATCACACTCACCCCTGGGCAGTGTTGGAGATAAGGTCTCGGTTCTGAAGCTGAAAACTGAGGTAGGGAAGAGATGATGACCTAAAGCCATGGCGGGTTTTATGTGCTCAGTGTGCGGTCAGCTTTCTGGGTGTTGGTCAGGAGGTCCGGGCTCAGGTTGTGTTCGACAGTGCATTAGTGCCCAGGTTAGACTATATAATTTGGGTAAAGTCGAGTGCTGTGTAGGTTTACCCTCATTTAAGGTGCCTGGGCAGCTCATGAGGCAATAATTTTTTTTCTAGAGGGCAGGCAGAGTGCTGCATTGTGGGTCCGGAATTGCCAAACTTGAGGGCTTAGGGGCCAGGAGTGTGAGGACGGAAGTCTGAGAAGACAAGCTAGACTTGGGTTTCAGGGCGAGGGCACGGCAGGTACCCCCTGCAGATCTGAACCAATATCTCATGCATCTGAAGTCAGGGCGAGTATCAGACGTTGGCTCAGGTTGGAGTTTCTGAGCATGACGGCCGCTTCATGAAGGGAGCGGAATCTCGAGGCCATTGAGGTTTTCCCACGTTGGGAGTTGTTAGATGCCCCCTTCAAGGATTCCTTCTGTGGGACAATTGGGACCTGTTGGACAGCTCCAGGACATCCCATATGGAATGACTCCAGAGCACCGTTCGCGGATGGATGCCTGGGAAGCCCGCCTCCCATTCCAATTGTCTCCTAGCAACAAGACAGTATAGATCTGATGGCTCTGCGGGAGCAACCGGGGTGGTTGAGTTGAAATGGACTTTCCTGAGGATGGGTCCTAATGTGTTTTTGTGTCCATGAGGGCCTTGGAATGGGGCGGTGGCACCGGGACTCTGAAGTACTCTCCTAAGCTTTGGACATGGCTCCCATGCAGAGGTTTCCTTGTGGAGACGAGATGAGTTCTGATGGGTGCCTCAGGAAAACCCCTATGCTCGTATTGGAATCAGGCTTTTGAGGACACATGCCTGTAACACAAAGCAATGGATCCTATTATGGCCTAGGGTCCTGTCTTGTTCAATCTTCTTCTCTGGGGACATCCATCTATGGTCTGAGTGGAGGTCGATTATCAGCTGGTGTCAGACAGCCCTTGTTTGTTCCGGGCGACCTACACTATTGGGATGGCCTCAGGGACTTTGGAGGTTTCTCCTAATTTGTACGATTTTGAACCATGGAATGGGCAGAATTCCCATGGATTGGTAGGCACAGTCCTAATGTGTGGCGCCAGGTGCCCAGCCTGGAAAGTGTGTGGCCCAAGACTTTGAGGACAGATGTCTGAAAACACAAACTCAGCTTAGGTTTGGGGACGTAGGTATGGCAGGCCTGATCCACAAACCATGAGCAGAACTCTTCAGGATATGAAGAAAGTGCGAGTCTGAGGCGCTTGCTCAGGCTTTTGTCTCTGGATTTTGTATCAGCGATGGCCGTGGAATGTCGGGGAGGCCTCATGGGCCATGGACGAATCTTCCTCTCTGAGGATTTGGCCCGATTCCCAATTGCTTTTCGCCAATCTGTGGGATGGGCGGACTCATTTCAGTTTTGTTACCTCAGGTGTCCACCAAAAGAGGAATTCCAAAGCCAAGCCGTGGGGAAGACTGAAGGGACAACCCGAACTATGGATAAAAATTGGGGCCAAGGGTCATGGCAAGCCCAATATGCTATCACTTCATCCAGCCACTGAGTGGCTTTACTTGAGGACTGGGCTCAGCCTGAGGGTCACAATGTGTGTTTGTGACCAATGTGGCCCGTGAGATGGGCGGGGCCTCATGGGCCACACTGGTTTCAACTACACTGAACGTTGGACAACATGCCAACCACAAGGTTTCTTGCCATGGGGAAGGAGTTCTGATTTCTGTATCACCTTCAACCCTGGGCAGTGTTTGGAGATAAGGTCTAGGTTCTGAAACCTGAAAACCGAGTTTGGGAAGAGATGACGATCTAAGTCCATGGCGGCTAGATGTGCTCAGTGTGTGGCCAACTGTCTGGGAGGGGCCAGGGGGTCCAGGCTCAGGCTGTGTCAGAAAGGGCATTAGTGCCCTGGTCAGCCTATGTATTTGGGGTACAGCCAAGTTCGGTGCAGGTTGATCCTCATTTGGGGTTACTGGGTAGCCCCAGAGGACAATGTTTTTCTTCTGGAGGTCCGGCAGAGTGCTGCATTGTAGTTCTGGATTGCGAAACTGGAGTTCCTTTGGGCCAGTAGTCTGACGACAAATGTCTAAGAACACAAGCTAGGCTTAGGTTTCTGGGTGAGGATATGGCAGGCACAATCTACAGACCTGAATCGAGATCTCGTGCATCTGAATTCAGGGCAAGGATTAGACGATCGCTCAGGTTGGAGTTTCTGTCCCTGATGGCCCCTTCATGAATGGGGGTGGTCATCACGAGGCCTGGGTGTTTTCCCACGATGATAGTTGTGAGAAGCTCCAAACTGCAGAGAGTCTTCTGCAGGACAATTGAGACCTGTTGTTTGGCTCCAGGCCAATGATTCTGAGCAGGGTTCTAAGGATGGATGGCTGAGTAGCCCACCTCGCATTCCAATTGTCTCCTAGCAACAAAACAGGTTAGATCTCCTGGATCTGTGGGGAGCAACCGAGGACGCTGAGTTGAATTGGACACACCTGGGGATGGGTCCTAACGTGCTTTTGTGTCTATGGAGACCTTAGAATGAAGCGGTGGCACTGGGGACCTTAAGGTTTCTCCTAAACTGAAGCTTTGACACAGCTCCAACGTGCAAGTTTCCCATGTGTAGATGAGGTGTTTTCTGATGGGTGAGTCAAGAAACAGCTATATGCTGCTTTTGAAATCCAGGCTTCTGAGGAGAGATGCCTGGAAACCAAGCAATGGATCTGATTAGTGCCTAGGGGCCTGTTCTTTCCTTTTTACCTCTGGGGACATCTGTCTATGGGTCTGAGTGCAGGTAGGTGCTCAGTTGGGCTCAGATTGCCCCTGTTTTTCCTGGGAAGCCACCACTATTGAGATGGATCAGGGACTTTGGAGGTTTATCCTATTAGAAGGGTTCTGGCCATTGGAATGGGCACACACAATTCCCTTGGAGAGGGCAAGTACAGTCCTCAGGTTTGGCTCCAGGGGCCTGAGCCTGTAGGTTGTGTAGGCCAGGGCTGTTTGGACAGTTGTCTGAAAACACAAACTCGGCTTATGTTTCGGGTCATAGGTATGGCAGGACTGATCTACAGACCATGAGGAGAACTCTTCAGGATTTGAAAGAAGGGCAACTGTGAGGCTCCTGCTCAAGTTTTTGGCTCTGGATATCGTGTCACTCATGGTCGTGGAATTTCTGGGTGACTTCATGGGAAATGGACGAGTCTTACTCTCTGGTGGTTTGGCCCCATCCAAAGAGTTTGGGGTCATTCTGTGGGCTGGAAGAAGTCCGTTTTTTTTTTGTTGTTGTTGTTGTTGTTGTTTTTTTTAACCTCAGGTGTCCCACCAAATGAGGGATTCCAGATTAGAGCCCTGAGGAGGGGCTACTGGACAATCAGAAATCTGGTAAAAAATTGGGGCTTAGGGACATTTCAAGCCCATTATGACATCTAATGGTCCAGCCACTGAGAGGACTTACTAGAGGACAGGACTCATGCTGAGGGTCTCAATGCGTGTGTATGCCCTCGTAACACTCAAAAATGGGCGGGGCCTCAGGGTGAATGCTGGTTTCTCCTACACTGAACGTTGGACAACGTGCCAACCACAAGGGTTCTTGCCATGGGTAAGGAGGAGTTCTGATTTCTCCATCACACTCACCCCTGGGCAGTGTTGGAGATAAGGTCTCGGTTCTGAAGCTGAAAACTGAGGTAGGGAAGAGATGATGACCTAAAGCCATGGCGGGTTTTATGTGCTCAGTGTGCGGTCAGCTTTCTGGGTGTTGGTCAGGAGGTCCGGGCTCAGGTTGTGTTCGACAGTGCATTAGTGCCCAGGTTAGACTATATAATTTGGGTAAAGTCGAGTGCTGTGTAGGTTTACCCTCATTTAAGGTGCCTGGGCAGCTCATGAGGCAATAATTTTTTTTCTAGAGGGCAGGCAGAGTGCTGCATTGTGGGTCCGGAATTGCCAAACTTGAGGGCTTAGGGGCCAGGAGTGTGAGGACGGAAGTCTGAGAAGACAAGCTAGACTTGGGTTTCAGGGCGAGGGCACGGCAGGTACCCCCTGCAGATCTGAACCAATATCTCATGCATCTGAAGTCAGGGCGAGTATCAGACGTTGGCTCAGGTTGGAGTTTCTGAGCATGACGGCCGCTTCATGAAGGGAGCGGAATCTCGAGGCCATTGAGGTTTTCCCACGTTGGGAGTTGTTAGATGCCCCCTTCAAGGATTCCTTCTGTGGGACAATTGGGACCTGTTGGACAGCTCCAGGACATCCCATATGGAATGACTCCAGAGCACCGTTCGCGGATGGATGCCTGGGAAGCCCGCCTCCCATTCCAATTGTCTCCTAGCAACAAGACAGTATAGATCTGATGGCTCTGCGGGAGCAACCGGGGTGGTTGAGTTGAAATGGACTTTCCTGAGGATGGGTCCTAATGTGTTTTTGTGTCCATGAGGGCCTTGGAATGGGGCGGTGGCACCGGGACTCTGAAGTACTCTCCTAAGCTTTGGACATGGCTCCCATGCAGAGGTTTCCTTGTGGAGACGAGATGAGTTCTGATGGGTGCCTCAGGAAAACCCCTATGCTCGTATTGGAATCAGGCTTTTGAGGACACATGCCTGTAACACAAAGCAATGGATCCTATTATGGCCTAGGGTCCTGTCTTGTTCAATCTTCTTCTCTGGGGACATCCATCTATGGTCTGAGTGGAGGTCGATTATCAGCTGGTGTCAGACAGCCCTTGTTTGTTCCGGGCGACCTACACTATTGGGATGGCCTCAGGGACTTTGGAGGTTTCTCCTAATTTGTACGATTTTGAACCATGGAATGGGCAGAATTCCCATGGATTGGTAGGCACAGTCCTAATGTGTGGCGCCAGGTGCCCAGCCTGGAAAGTGTGTGGCCCAAGACTTTGAGGACAGATGTCTGAAAACACAAACTCAGCTTAGATTTGGGGACGTAGGTATGGCAGGCCTGATCCACAAACCATGAGCAGAACTCTTCAGGATATGAAGAAAGTGTGAGTCTGAGGCGCTTGCTCAGGCTTTTGTCTCTGGATTTTGTATCAGCGATGGCCGTGGAATGTCGGGGAGGCCTCATGGGCCATGGACGAATCTTCCTCTCTGAGGATTTGGCCCGATTCCCAATTGCTTTTCGCCAATCTGTGGGATGGGCGGACTCATTTCAGTTTTGTTACCTCAGGTGTCCACCAAAAGAGGAATTCCAAAGCCAAGCCGTGGGGAAGACTGAAGGGACAACCCGAACTATGGATAAAAATTGGGGCCAAGGGTCATGGCAAGCCCAATATGCTATCACTTCATCCAGCCACTGAGTGGCTTTACTTGAGGACTGGGCTCAGCCTGAGGGTCACAATGTGTGTTTGTGACCAATGTGGCCCGTGAGATGGGCGGGGCCTCATGGGCCACACTGGTTTCAACTACACTGAACGTTGGACAACATGCCAACCACAAGGTTTCTTGCCATGGGGAAGGAGTTCTGATTTCTGTATCACCTTCAACCCTGGGCAGTGTTTGGAGATAAGGTCTAGGTTCTGAAACCTGAAAACCGAGTTTGGGAAGAGATGACGACCTAAGTCCATGGCGGCTAGATGTGCTCAGTTTGCGGCCAACTGTCTGGGAGGGGCCAGGGGGTCCAGGCTCAGGCTGTGTCAGAAAGGGCATTAGTGCCCTGGTCAGCCTATGTATTTGGGGTACAGCCAAGTTCGGTGCAGGTTGATCCTCATTTGGGGTTACTGGGTAGCCCCAGAGGACAATGTTTTTCTTCTGGAGGTCCGGCAGAGTGCTGCATTGTAGTTCTGGATTGCGAAACTGGAGTTCCTTTGGGCCAGTAGTCTGACGACAAATGTCTAAGAACACAAGCTAGGCTTAGGTTTCTGGGTGAGGATATGGCAGGCACAATCTACAGACCTGAATCGAGATCTCGTGCATCTGAATTCAGGGCAAGGATTAGACGATCGCTCAGGTTGGAGTTTCTGTCCCTGATGGCCCCTTCATGAATGGGGGTGGTCATCACGAGGCCTGGGTGTTTTCCCACGATGATAGTTGTGAGAAGCTCCAAACTGCAGAGAGTCTTCTGCAGGACAATTGAGACCTGTTGTTTGGCTCCAGGCCAATGATTCTGAGCAGGGTTCTAAGGATGGATGGCTGAGTAGCCCACCTCGCATTCCAATTGTCTCCTAGCAACAAAACAGGTTAGATCTCCTGGATCTGTGGGGAGCAACCGAGGACGCTGAGTTGAATTGGACACACCTGGGGATGGGTCCTAACGTGCTTTTGTGTCTATGGAGACCTTAGAATGAAGCGGTGGCACTGGGGACCTTAAGGTTTCTCCTAAACTGAAGCTTTGACACAGCTCCAACGTGCAAGTTTCCCATGTGTAGATGAGGTGTTTTCTGATGGGTGAGTCAAGAAACAGCTATATGCTGCTTTTGAAATCCAGGCTTCTGAGGAGAGATGCCTGGAAACCAAGCAATGGATCTGATTAGTGCCTAGGGGCCTGTTCTTTCCTTTTTACCTCTGGGGACATCTGTCTATGGGTCTGAGTGCAGGTAGGTGCTCAGTTGGGCTCAGATTGCCCCTGTTTTTCCTGGGAAGCCACCACTATTGAGATGGATCAGGGACTTTGGAGGTTTATCCTATTAGAAGGGTTCTGGCCATTGGAATGGGCACACACAATTCCCTTGGAGAGGGCAAGTACAGTCCTCAGGTTTGGCTCCAGGGGCCTGAGCCTGTAGGTTGTGTAGGCCAGGGCTGTTTGGACAGTTGTCTGAAAACACAAACTCGGCTTATGTTTCGGGTCATAGGTATGGCAGGACTGATCTACAGACCATGAGGAGAACTCTTCAGGATTTGAAAGAAGGGCAACTGTGAGGCTCCTGCTCAAGTTTTTGGCTCTGGATATCGTGTCACTCATGGTCGTGGAATTTCTGGGTGACTTCATGGGAAATGGACGAGTCTTACTCTCTGGTGGTTTGGCCCCATCCAAAGAGTTTGGGGTCATTCTGTGGGCTGGAAGAAGTCCGTTTTTTTTTTGTTGTTGTTGTTGTTGTTGTTTTTTTTAACCTCAGGTGTCCCACCAAATGAGGGATTCCAGATTAGAGCCCTGAGGAGGGGCTACTGGACAATCAGAAATCTGGTAAAAAATTGGGGCTTAGGGACATTTCAAGCCCATTATGACATCTAATGGTCCAGCCACTGAGAGGACTTACTAGAGGACAGGACTCATGCTGAGGGTCTCAATGCGTGTGTATGCCCTCGTAACACTCAAAAATGGGCGGGGCCTCAGGGTGAATGCTGGTTTCTCCTACACTGAACGTTGGACAACGTGCCAACCACAAGGGTTCTTGCCATGGGTAAGGAGGAGTTCTGATTTCTCCATCACACTCACCCCTGGGCAGTGTTGGAGATAAGGTCTCGGTTCTGAAGCTGAAAACTGAGGTAGGGAAGAGATGATGACCTAAAGCCATGGCGGGTTTTATGTGCTCAGTGTGCGGTCAGCTTTCTGGGTGTTGGTCAGGAGGTCCGGGCTCAGGTTGTGTTCGACAGTGCATTAGTGCCCAGGTTAGACTATATAATTTGGGTAAAGTCGAGTGCTGTGTAGGTTTACCCTCATTTAAGGTGCCTGGGCAGCTCATGAGGCAATAATTTTTTTTCTAGAGGGCAGGCAGAGTGCTGCATTGTGGGTCCGGAATTGCCAAACTTGAGGGCTTAGGGGCCAGGAGTGTGAGGACGGAAGTCTGAGAAGACAAGCTAGACTTGGGTTTCAGGGCGAGGGCACGGCAGGTACCCCCTGCAGATCTGAACCAATATCTCATGCATCTGAAGTCAGGGCGAGTATCAGACGTTGGCTCAGGTTGGAGTTTCTGAGCATGACGGCCGCTTCATGAAGGGAGCGGAATCTCGAGGCCATTGAGGTTTTCCCACGTTGGGAGTTGTTAGATGCCCCCTTCAAGGATTCCTTCTGTGGGACAATTGGGACCTGTTGGACAGCTCCAGGACATCCCATATGGAATGACTCCAGAGCACCGTTCGCGGATGGATGCCTGGGAAGCCCGCCTCCCATTCCAATTGTCTCCTAGCAACAAGACAGTATAGATCTGATGGCTCTGCGGGAGCAACCGGGGTGGTTGAGTTGAAATGGACTTTCCTGAGGATGGGTCCTAATGTGTTTTTGTGTCCATGAGGGCCTTGGAATGGGGCGGTGGCACCGGGACTCTGAAGTACTCTCCTAAGCTTTGGACATGGCTCCCATGCAGAGGTTTCCTTGTGGAGACGAGATGAGTTCTGATGGGTGCCTCAGGAAAACCCCTATGCTCGTATTGGAATCAGGCTTTTGAGGACACATGCCTGTAACACAAAGCAATGGATCCTATTATGGCCTAGGTCCTGTCTTGTTCAATCTTCTTCTCTGGGGACATCCATCTATGGTCTGAGTGGAGGTCGATTATCAGCTGGTGTCAGACAGCCCTTGTTTGTTCCGGGCGACCTACACTATTGGGATGGCCTCAGGGACTTTGGAGGTTTCTCCTAATTTGTACGATTTTGAACCATGGAATGGGCAGAATTCCCATGGATTGGTAGGCACAGTCCTAATGTGTGGCGCCAGGTGCCCAGCCTGGAAAGTGTGTGGCCCAAGACTTTGAGGACAGATGTCTGAAAACACAAACTCAGCTTAGGTTTGGGGACGTAGGTATGGCAGGCCTGATCCACAAACCATGAGCAGAACTCTTCAGGATATGAAGAAAGTGCGAGTCTGAGGCGCTTGCTCAGGCTTTTGTCTCTGGATTTTGTATCAGCGATGGCCGTGGAATGTCGGGGAGGCCTCATGGGCCATGGACGAATCTTCCTCTCTGAGGATTTGGCCCGATTCCCAATTGCTTTTCGCCAATCTGTGGGATGGGCGGACTCATTTCAGTTTTGTTACCTCAGGTGTCCACCAAAAGAGGAATTCCAAAGCCAAGCCGTGGGGAAGACTGAAGGGACAACCCGAACTATGGATAAAAATTGGGGCCAAGGGTCATGGCAAGCCCAATATGCTATCACTTCATCCAGCCACTGAGTGGCTTTACTTGAGGACTGGGCTCAGCCTGAGGGTCACAATGTGTGTTTGTGACCAATGTGGCCCGTGAGATGGGCGGGGCCTCATGGGCCACACTGGTTTCAACTACACTGAACGTTGGACAACATGCCAACCACAAGGTTTCTTGCCATGGGGAAGGAGTTCTGATTTCTGTATCACCTTCAACCCTGGGCAGTGTTTGGAGATAAGGTCTAGGTTCTGAAACCTGAAAACCGAGTTTGGGAAGAGATGACGACCTAAGTCCATGGCGGCTAGATGTGCTCAGTGTGCGGCCAACTGTCTGGGAGGGGCCAGGGGGTCCAGGCTCAGGCTGTGTCAGAAAGGGCATTAGTGCCCTGGTCAGCCCATGTATTTGGGGTACAGCCAAGTTCGGTGCAGGTTGATCCTCATTTGGGGTTACTGGGTAGCCCCAGAGGACAATGTTTTTCTTCTGGAGGTCCGGCAGATTGCTGCATTGTAGTTCTGGATTGCGAAACTGGAGGGCTTTTGGGCCAGTAGTCTGACGACAAATGTCTAAGAACACAAGCTAGGCTTAGGTTTCTGGGTGAGGATATGGCAGGCACAATCTACAGACCTGAATCGAGATCTCGTGCATCTGAATTCAGGGCAAGGATTAGACGATCGCTCAGGTTGGAGTTTCTGTCCCTGATGGCCCCTTCATGAATGGGGGTGGTCATCACGAGGCCTGGGTGTTTTCCCACGATGATAGTTGTGAGAAGCTCCAAACTGCAGAGAGTCTTCTGCAGGACAATTGAGACCTGTTGTTTGGCTCCAGGCCAATGATTCTGAGCAGGGTTCTAAGGATGGATGGCTGAGTAGCCCACCTCGCATTCCAATTGTCTCCTAGCAACAAAACAGGTTAGATCTCCTGGATCTGTGGGGAGCAACCGAGGACGCTGAGTTGAATTGGACACACCTGGGGATGGGTCCTAACGTGCTTTTGTGTCTATGGAGACCTTAGAATGAAGCGGTGGCACTGGGGACCTTAAGGTTTCTCCTAAACTGAAGCTTTGACACAGCTCCAACGTGCAAGTTTCCCATGTGTAGATGAGGTGTTTTCTGATGGGTGAGTCAAGAAACAGCTATATGCTGCTTTTGAAATCCAGGCTTCTGAGGAGAGATGCCTGGAAACCAAGCAATGGATCTGATTAGTGCCTAGGGGCCTGTTTTTTCCTTTTTACCTCTGGGGACATCTGTCTATGGGTCTGAGTGCTGGTAGGTGCTCAGTTGGGCTCAGATTGCCCCTGTTTTTCCTGGGAAGCCACCACTATTGAGATGGATCAGGGACTTTGGAGGTTTATCCTATTAGAAGGGTTCTGGCCATTGGAATGGGCACACACAATTCCCTTGGAGAGGGCAAGTACAGTCCTCAGGTTTGGCTCCAGGGGCCTGAGCCTGTAGGTTGTGTAGGCCAGGGCTGTTTGGACAGTTGTCTGAAAACACAAACTCGGCTTATGTTTCGGGTCATAGGTATGGCAGGACTGATCTACAGACCATGAGGAGAACTCTTCAGGATTTGAAAGAAGGGCAACTGTGAGGCTCCTGTTCAAGTTTTTGGCTCTGGATATCGTGTCACTCATGGTCGTGGAATTTCTGGGTGACTTCATGGGAAATGGACGAGTCTTACTCTCTGGTGGTTTGGCCCCATCCAAAGAGTTTGGGGTCATTCTGTGGGCTGGAAGAAGTCCGTTTTTTTTTTTGTTGTTGTTGTTGTTGTTTTTTTTTTTAACCTCAGGTGTCCCACCAAATGAGGGATTCCAGATTAGAGCCCTGAGGAGGGGCTACTGGACAATCAGAAATCTGGTAAAAAATTGGGGCTTAGGGACATTTCAAGCCCATTATGACATCTAATGGTCCAGCCACTGAGAGGACTTACTAGAGGACAGGACTCATGCTGAGGGTCTCAATGCGTGTGTATGCCCTCGTAACACTCAAAAATGGGCGGGGCCTCAGGGTGAATGCTGGTTTCTCCTACACTGAACGTTGGACAACGTGCCAACCACAAGGGTTCTTGCCATGGGTAAGGAGGAGTTCTGATTTCTCCATCACACTCACCCCTGGGCAGTGTTGGAGATAAGGTCTCGGTTCTGAAGCTGAAAACTGAGGTAGGGAAGAGATGATGACCTAAAGCCATGGCGGGTTTTATGTGCTCAGTGTGCGGTCAGCTTTCTGGGTGTTGGTCAGGAGGTCCGGGCTCAGGTTGTGTTCGACAGTGCATTAGTGCCCAGGTTAGACTATATAATTTGGGTAAAGTCGAGTGCTGTGTAGGTTTACCCTCATTTAAGGTGCCTGGGCAGCTCATGAGGCAATAATTTTTTTTCTAGAGGGCAGGCAGAGTGCTGCATTGTGGGTCCGGAATTGCCAAACTTGAGGGCTTAGGGGCCAGGAGTGTGAGGACGGAAGTCTGAGAAGACAAGCTAGACTTGGGTTTCAGGGCGAGGGCACGGCAGGTACCCCCTGCAGATCTGAACCAATATCTCATGCATCTGAAGTCAGGGCGAGTATCAGACGTTGGCTCAGGTTGGAGTTTCTGAGCATGACGGCCGCTTCATGAAGGGAGCGGAATCTCGAGGCCATTGAGGTTTTCCCACGTTGGGAGTTGTTAGATGCCCCCTTCAAGGATTCCTTCTGTGGGACAATTGGGACCTGTTGGACAGCTCCAGGACATCCCATATGGAATGACTCCAGAGCACCGTTCGCGGATGGATGCCTGGGAAGCCCGCCTCCCATTCCAATTGTCTCCTAGCAACAAGACAGTATAGATCTGATGGCTCTGCGGGAGCAACCGGGGTGGTTGAGTTGAAATGGACTTTCCTGAGGATGGGTCCTAATGTGTTTTTGTGTCCATGAGGGCCTTGGAATGGGGCGGTGGCACCGGGACTCTGAAGTACTCTCCTAAGCTTTGGACATGGCTCCCATGCAGAGGTTTCCTTGTGGAGACGAGATGAGTTCTGATGGGTGCCTCAGGAAAACCCCTATGCTCGTATTGGAATCAGGCTTTTGAGGACACATGCCTGTAACACAAAGCAATGGATCCTATTATGGCCTAGGGTCCTGTCTTGTTCAATCTTCTTCTCTGGGGACATCCATCTATGGTCTGAGTGGAGGTCGATTATCAGCTGGTGTCAGACAGCCCTTGTTTGTTCCGGGCGACCTACACTATTGGGATGGCCTCAGGGACTTTGGAGGTTTCTCCTAATTTGTACGATTTTGAACCATGGAATGGGCAGAATTCCCATGGATTGGTAGGCACAGTCCTAATGTGTGGCGCCAGGTGCCCAGCCTGGAAAGTGTGTGGCCCAAGACTTTGAGGACAGATGTCTGAAAACACAAACTCAGCTTAGGTTTGGGGACGTAGGTATGGCAGGCCTGATCCACAAACCATGAGCAGAACTCTTCAGGATATGAAGAAAGTGCGAGTCTGAGGCGCTTGCTCAGGCTTTTGTCTCTGGATTTTGTATCAGCGATGGCCGTGGAATGTCGGGGAGGCCTCATGGGCCATGGACGAATCTTCCTCTCTGAGGATTTGGCCCGATTCCCAATTGCTTTTCGCCAATCTGTGGGATGGGCGGACTCATTTCAGTTTTGTTACCTCAGGTGTCCACCAAAAGAGGAATTCCAAAGCCAAGCCGTGGGGAAGACTGAAGGGACAACCCGAACTATGGATAAAAATTGGGGCCAAGGGTCATGGCAAGCCCAATATGCTATCACTTCATCCAGCCACTGAGTGGCTTTACTTGAGGACTGGGCTCAGCCTGAGGGTCACAATGTGTGTTTGTGACCAATGTGGCCCGTGAGATGGGCGGGGCCTCATGGGCCACACTGGTTTCAACTACACTGAACGTTGGACAACATGCCAACCACAAGGTTTCTTGCCATGGGGAAGGAGTTCTGATTTCTGTATCACCTTCAACCCTGGGCAGTGTTTGGAGATAAGGTCTAGGTTCTGAAACCTGAAAACCGAGTTTGGGAAGAGATGACGACCTAAGTCCATGGCGGCTAGATGTGCTCAGTGTGCGGCCAACTGTCTGGGAGGGGCCAGGGGGTCCAGGCTCAGGCTGTGTCAGAAAGGGCATTAGTGCCCTGGTCAGCCCATGTATTTGGGGTACAGCCAAGTTCGGTGCAGGTTGATCCTCATTTGGGGTTACTGGGTAGCCCCAGAGGACAATGTTTTTCTTCTGGAGGTCCGGCAGATTGCTGCATTGTAGTTCTGGATTGCGAAACTGGAGGGCTTTTGGGCCAGTAGTCTGACGACAAATGTCTAAGAACACAAGCTAGGCTTAGGTTTCTGGGTGAGGATATGGCAGGCACAATCTACAGACCTGAATCGAGATCTCGTGCATCTGAATTCAGGGCAAGGATTAGACGATCGCTCAGGTTGGAGTTTCTGTCCCTGATGGCCCCTTCATGAATGGGGGTGGTCATCACGAGGCCTGGGTGTTTTCCCACGATGATAGTTGTGAGAAGCTCCAAACTGCAGAGAGTCTTCTGCAGGACAATTGAGACCTGTTGTTTGGCTCCAGGCCAATGATTCTGAGCAGGGTTCTAAGGATGGATGGCTGAGTAGCCCACCTCGCATTCCAATTGTCTCCTAGCAACAAAACAGGTTAGATCTCCTGGATCTGTGGGGAGCAACCGAGGACGCTGAGTTGAATTGGACACACCTGGGGATGGGTCCTAACGTGCTTTTGTGTCTATGGAGACCTTAGAATGAAGCGGTGGCACTGGGGACCTTAAGGTTTCTCCTAAACTGAAGCTTTGACACAGCTCCAACGTGCAAGTTTCCCATGTGTAGATGAGGTGTTTTCTGATGGGTGAGTCAAGAAACAGCTATATGCTGCTTTTGAAATCCAGGCTTCTGAGGAGAGATGCCTGGAAACCAAGCAATGGATCTGATTAGTGCCTAGGGGCCTGTTTTTTCCTTTTTACCTCTGGGGACATCTGTCTATGGGTCTGAGTGCAGGTAGGTGCTCAGTTGGGCTCAGATTGCCCCTGTTTTTCCTGGGAAGCCACCACTATTGAGATGGATCAGGGACTTTGGAGGTTTATCCTATTAGAAGGGTTCTGGCCATTGGAATGGGCACACACAATTCCCTTGGAGAGGGCAAGTACAGTCCTCAGGTTTGGCTCCAGGGGCCTGAGCCTGTAGGTTGTGTAGGCCAGGGCTGTTTGGACAGTTGTCTGAAAACACAAACTCGGCTTATGTTTCGGGTCATAGGTATGGCAGGACTGATCTACAGACCATGAGGAGAACTCTTCAGGATTTGAAAGAAGGGCAACTGTGAGGCTCCTGTTCAAGTTTTTGGCTCTGGATATCGTGTCACTCATGGTCGTGGAATTTCTGGGTGACTTCATGGGAAATGGACGAGTCTTACTCTCTGGTGGTTTGGCCCCATCCAAAGAGTTTGGGGTCATTCTGTGGGCTGGAAGAAGTCCGTTTTTTTTTTTGTTGTTGTTGTTGTTGTTGTTTTTTTTAACCTCAGGTGTCCCACCAAATGAGGGATTCCAGATTAGAGCCCTGAGGAGGGGCTACTGGACAATGAGAAATCTGGTAAAAAATTGGGGCTTAGGGACATTTCAAGCCCATTATGACATCTAATGGTCCAGCCACTGAGAGGACTTACTAGAGGACAGGACTCATGCTGAGGGTCTCAATGCGTGTGTATGCCCTCGTAACACTCAAAAATGGGCGGGGCCTCAGGGTGAATGCTGGTTTCTCCTACACTGAACGTTGGACAACGTGCCAACCACAAGGGTTCTTGCCATGGGTAAGGAGGAGTTCTGATTTCTCCATCACACTCACCCCTGGGCAGTGTTGGAGATAAGGTCTCGGTTCTGAAGCTGAAAACTGAGGTAGGGAAGAGATGATGACCTAAAGCCATGGCGGGTTTTATGTGCTCAGTGTGCGGTCAGCTTTCTGGGTGTTGGTCAGGAGGTCCGGGCTCAGGTTGTGTTCGACAGTGCATTAGTGCCCAGGTTAGACTATATAATTTGGGTAAAGTCGAGTGCTGTGTAGGTTTACCCTCATTTAAGGTGCCTGGGCAGCTCATGAGGCAATAATTTTTTTTCTAGAGGGCAGGCAGAGTGCTGCATTGTGGGTCCGGAATTGCCAAACTTGAGGGCTTAGGGGCCAGGAGTGTGAGGACGGAAGTCTGAGAAGACAAGCTAGACTTGGGTTTCAGGGCGAGGGCACGGCAGGTACCCCCTGCAGATCTGAACCAATATCTCATGCATCTGAAGTCAGGGCGAGTATCAGACGTTGGCTCAGGTTGGAGTTTCTGAGCATGACGGCCGCTTCATGAAGGGAGCGGAATCTCGAGGCCATTGAGGTTTTCCCACGTTGGGAGTTGTTAGATGCCCCCTTCAAGGATTCCTTCTGTGGGACAATTGGGACCTGTTGGACAGCTCCAGGACATCCCATATGGAATGACTCCAGAGCACCGTTCGCGGATGGATGCCTGGGAAGCCCGCCTCCCATTCCAATTGTCTCCTAGCAACAAGACAGTATAGATCTGATGGCTCTGCGGGAGCAACCGGGGTGGTTGAGTTGAAATGGACTTTCCTGAGGATGGGTCCTAATGTGTTTTTGTGTCCATGAGGGCCTTGGAATGGGGTGGTGGCACCGGGACTCTGAAGTACTCTCCTAAGCTTTGGACATGGCTCCCATGCAGAGGTTTCCTTGTGGAGACGAGATGAGTTCTGATGGGTGCCTCAGGAAAACCCCTATGCTCGTATTGGAATCAGGCTTTTGAGGACACATGCCTGTAACACAAAGCAATGGATCCTATTATGGCCTAGGGTCCTGTCTTGTTCAATCTTCTTCTCTGGGGACATCCATCTATGGTCTGAGTGGAGGTCGATTATCAGCTGGTGTCAGACAGCCCTTGTTTGTTCCGGGCGACCTACACTATTGGGATGGCCTCAGGGACTTTGGAGGTTTCTCCTAATTTGTACGATTTTGAACCATGGAATGGGCAGAATTCCCATGGATTGGTAGGCACAGTCCTAATGTGTGGCGCCAGGTGCCCAGCCTGGAGGGTGTGTGGCCCAAGACTTTGAGGACAGATGTCTGAAAACACAAACTCAGCTTAGGTTTGGGGACGTAGGTATGGCAGGCCTGATCGACAAACCATGAGCAGAACTCTTCAGGATATGAAGAAAGTGCGAGTCTGAGGCGCTTGCTCAGGCTTTTGTATCTGCATTTTGTATCAGCGATGGCCGTGGAATGTCGGGGAGGCCTCATGGGCCATGTACGAATCTTCTTCTCTGGGGATTTGGCCCGATTCCCAATTGCTTTTCGTCAATCTGTGGGATGGGTGGACTCATTTCAGTTTTGTTACCTCAGGTGTCCAACCAAAAGAGGAATTCCAAAGCCAAGCCGTGGGTAAGACTGAAGGGACAACCTGAACTATGTTTAAAAATTGGGGCCTAGGGGCATGGCAAGCCCAATATGCTATCTCTTCATCCAGCCACTGAGTGGCCTTACTTGAAGACTGGGCTCAGCCGAGGGTCACAATGTGTGTTTGTGACCATGTGGCCTGCGAGCATGGGCCGGGACTCATGGGCCACACTGGTTTCAACTACACTGAACGTTGGACAACATGCCAACCACAAGGTTTCTTGCCATGGGGAAGGAGTTCTGATTTCTGCATCACCTTCAACCCTGGGCAGTGATTGGAGATAAGGTCTAGTTTCTGAAACCTGAAAACTGATGTTGGGAAGAGATGACGACCTAAGGCCATGGCAGCTAGATGTGCTCAGTGTGTGGCCAGCTGTCTGGGAGGGGCCAGGGGGTCCAGGCTCAGGCAGTGTCAGAAAGGGCATTAGTGCCCTGGTCAGCCTATGTATTTGGGGTACAGCCAAGGTCGGTGTAGGTTGATCCTCATTTGGGGTCACTGGGTAGCCCCAGAGGACAATGTTTTTCTTCTGGAGGGCCGGCAGAGTGCTGCATTGTAGTTCTGGATTGCCAAACTGGAGGGCTTGTGGGCCAGTAGTCTGACGACAAATGTCTAAGAACACAAGCTAGGCTTAGGTTTCTGGGTGAGGATATGGCAGGCACAATCTACAGACCTGAATCGAGATCTCGTGCATCTGAAGTCGGGGCAAGGATTAGACAATCGCTCAGGTTGGAGTTTCTGTCCCTGATGGCCCCTTCATGAATGTGGGGGGGGGCATAACGAGGCCATGGGTGTTTTCCCACGATGGTAGTTGTGAGAAGCTCCAAACTGCAGAGAGTCTTCTGCAGGACAATTGAGACCTGTTGTTTGGCTCCAGGCCAATGATTCTGAGCAGGGTTCTAAGGATGGATGGCTGAGTAGCCCACCTCGCATTCCAATTGTCTCCTAGCAACAAGACAGGTTAGATCTCCTGGATCTGTGGGGAGCAACTGAGGACGATGAGTTGAATTGGACACCCCTGGGGATGGGTCCTAACGTGCTTTTGTGTCTATGGAGACCTTGGAATGAAGTGGTGGCACTGGGGCCCTTAAGGTTTCTCCTACACTGAAGCTTTGACACAGCTCCAACGTGCAAGTTTCCCATGTGTAGATGAGATGTTTTCTGATGGGTGAGTCAAGAAACAGCTAGATGCTGCTTTTGAAATCCAGGCCTCTGAGGAGAGATGCCTGGAAACCAAAGCAATGGACCTGATTAGTGCCTAGGTTCCTGTTCTTTCCTTTTTACCTCTGGGGACATCTGTCTATGGGTCTGAGTGCAGGTAGGTGCTCAGTTGGGCTCAGATTGCCCCTGTTTTTCCTGGGAAGCCACCACTATTGAGATGGATCAGGGACTTTGGAGGTTTATCCTATTAGAAGGGTTCTGGCCATTGGAATGGGCACACACAATTCCCTTGGAGAGGGCAAGTACAGTCCTCAGGTTTGGCTCCAGGGGCCTGAGCCTGTAGGTTGTGTAGGCCAGGGCTGTTTGGACAGTTGTCTGAAAACACAAACTCGGCTTATGTTTCGGGTCATAGGTATGGCAGGACTGATCTACAGACCATGAGGAGAACTCTTCAGGATTTGAAAGAAGGGCAACTGTGAGGCTCCTGCTCAAGTTTTTGGCTCTGGATATCGTGTCACTCATGGTCGTGGAATTTCTGGGTGACTTCATGGGAAATGGACGAGTCTTACTCTCTGGTGGTTTGGCCCCGTCCAAAGAGTTTGGGGTCATTCTGTGGGCTGGAAGAAGTCCGTTTTTTTTTGTTGTTGTTGTTGTTGTTGTTGTTTTTTTTAACCTCAGGTGTCCCACCAAATGAGGGATTCCAGATTAGAGCCCTGAGGAGGGGCTACTGGACAATGAGAAATCTGGTAAAAAATTGGGGCTTAGGGACATTTCAAGCCCATTATGACATCTAATGGTCCAGCCACTGAGAGGACTTACTAGAGGACAGGACTCATGCTGAGGGTCTCAATGCGTGTGTATGCCCTCGTAACACTCAAAAATGGGCGGGGCCTCAGGGTGAATGCTGGTTTCTCCTACACTGAACGTTGGACAACGTGCCAACCACAAGGGTTCTTGCCATGGGTAAGGAGGAGTTCTGATTTCTCCATCACACTCACCCCTGGGCAGTGTTGGAGATAAGGTCTCGGTTCTGAAGCTGAAAACTGAGGTAGGGAAGAGATGATGACCTAAAGCCATGGCGGGTTTTATGTGCTCAGTGTGCGGTCAGCTTTCTGGGTGTTGGTCAGGAGGTCCGGGCTCAGGTTGTGTTCGACAGTGCATTAGTGCCCAGGTTAGACTATATAATTTGGGTAAAGTCGAGTGCTGTGCAGGTTTACCCTCATTTAAGGTGCCTGGGCAGCTCATGAGGCAATAATTTTTTTTCTAGAGGGCAGGCAGAGTGCTGCATTGTGGGTCCGGAATTGCCAAACTTGAGGGCTTAGGGGCCAGGAGTGTGAGGACGGAAGTCTGAGAAGACAAGCTAGACTTGGGTTTCAGGGCGAGGGCACGGCAGGTACCCCCTGCAGATCTGAACCAATATCTCATGCATCTGAAGTCAGGGCGAGTATCAGACGTTGGCTCAGGTTGGAGTTTCTGAGCATGACGGCCGCTTCATGAAGGGAGCGGAATCTCGAGGCCATTGAGGTTTTCCCACGTTGGGAGTTGTTAGATGCCCCCTTCAAGGATTCCTTCTGTGGGACAATTGGGACCTGTTGGACAGCTCCAGGACATCCCATATGGAATGACTCCAGAGCACCGTTCGCGGATGGATGCCTGGGAAGCCCGCCTCCCATTCCAATTGTCTCCTAGCAACAAGACAGTATAGATCTGATGGCTCTGCGGGAGCAACCGGGGTGGTTGAGTTGAAATGGACTTTCCTGAGGATGGGTCCTAATGTGTTTTTGTGTCCATGAGGGCCTTGGAATGGGGCGGTGGCACCGGGACTCTGAAGTACTCTCCTAAGCTTTGGACATGGCTCCCATGCAGAGGTTTCCTTGTGGAGACGAGATGAGTTCTGATGGGTGCCTCAGGAAAACCCCTATGCTCGTATTGGAATCAGGCTTTTGAGGACACATGCCTGTAACACAAAGCAATGGATCCTATTATGGCCTAGGGTCCTGTCTTGTTCAATCTTCTTCTCTGGGGACATCCATCTATGGTCTGAGTGGAGGTCGATTATCAGCTGGTGTCAGACAGCCCTTGTTTGTTCCGGGCGACCTACACTATTGGGATGGCCTCAGGGACTTTGGAGGTTTCTCCTAATTTGTACGATTTTGAACCATGGAATGGGCAGAATTCCCATGGATTGGTAGGCACAGTCCTAATGTGTGGCGCCAGGTGCCCAGCCTGGAAAGTGTGTGGCCCAAGACTTTGAGGACAGATGTCTGAAAACACAAACTCAGCTTAGGTTTGGGGACGTAGGTATGGCAGGCCTGATCCACAAACCATGAGCAGAACTCTTCAGGATATGAAGAAAGTGCGAGTCTGAGGCGCTTGCTCAGGCTTTTGTCTCTGGATTTTGTATCAGCGATGGCCGTGGAATGTCGGGGAGGCCTCATGGGCCATGGACGAATCTTCCTCTCTGAGGATTTGGCCCGATTCCCAATTGCTTTTCGCCAATCTGTGGGATGGGCGGACTCATTTCAGTTTTGTTACCTCAGGTGTCCACCAAAAGAGGAATTCCAAAGCCAAGCCGTGGGGAAGACTGAAGGGACAACCCGAACTATGGATAAAAATTGGGGCCAAGGGTCATGGCAAGCCCAATATGCTATCACTTCATCCAGCCACTGAGTGGCTTTACTTGAGGACTGGGCTCAGCCTGAGGGTCACAATGTGTGTTTGTGACCAATGTGGCCCGTGAGATGGGCGGGGCCTCATGGGCCACACTGGTTTCAACTACACTGAACGTTGGACAACATGCCAACCACAAGGTTTCTTGCCATGGGGAAGGAGTTCTGATTTCTGTATCACCTTCAACCCTGGGCAGTGTTTGGAGATAAGGTCTAGGTTCTGAAACCTGAAAACCGAGTTTGGGAAGAGATGACGACCTAAGTCCATGGCGGCTAGATGTGCTCAGTGTGCGGCCAACTGTCTGGGAGGGGCCAGGGGGTCCAGGCTCAGGCTGTGTCAGAAAGGGCATTAGTGCCCTGGTCAGCCCATGTATTTGGGGTACAGCCAAGTTCGGTGCAGGTTGATCCTCATTTGGGGTTACTGGGTAGCCCCAGAGGACAATGTTTTTCTTCTGGAGGTCCGGCAGATTGCTGCATTGTAGTTCTGGATTGCGAAACTGGAGGGCTTTTGGGCCAGTAGTCTGACGACAAATGTCTAAGAACACAAGCTAGGCTTAGGTTTCTGGGTGAGGATATGGCAGGCACAATCTACAGACCTGAATCGAGATCTCGTGCATCTGAATTCAGGGCAAGGATTAGACGATCGCTCAGGTTGGAGTTTCTGTCCCTGATGGCCCCTTCATGAATGGGGGTGGTCATCACGAGGCCTGGGTGTTTTCCCACGATGATAGTTGTGAGAAGCTCCAAACTGCAGAGAGTCTTCTGCAGGACAATTGAGACCTGTTGTTTGGCTCCAGGCCAATGATTCTGAGCAGGGTTCTAAGGATGGATGGCTGAGTAGCCCACCTCGCATTCCAATTGTCTCCTAGCAACAAAACAGGTTAGATCTCCTGGATCTGTGGGGAGCAACCGAGGACGCTGAGTTGAATTGGACACACCAGGGGATGGGTCCTAACGTGCTTTTGTGTCTATGGAGACCTTAGAATGAAGCGGTGGCACTGGGGACCTTAAGGTTTCTCCTAAACTGAAGCTTTGACACAGCTCCAACGTGCAAGTTTCCCATGTGTAGATGAGGTGTTTTCTGATGGGTGAGTCAAGAAACAGCTATATGCTGCTTTTGAAATCCAGGCTTCTGAGGAGAGATGCCTGGAAACCAAGCAATGGATCTGATTAGTGCCTAGGGGCCTGTTTTTTCCTTTTTACCTCTGGGGACATCTGTCTATGGGTCTGAGTGCTGGTAGGTGCTCAGTTGGGCTCAGATTGCCCCTGTTTTTCCTGGGAAGCCACCACTATTGAGATGGATCAGGGACTTTGGAGGTTTATCCTATTAGAAGGGTTCTGGCCATTGGAATGGGCACACACAATTCCCTTGGAGAGGGCAAGTACAGTCCTCAGGTTTGGCTCCAGGGGCCTGAGCCTGTAGGTTGTGTAGGCCAGGGCTGTTTGGACAGTTGTCTGAAAACACAAACTCGGCTTATGTTTCGGGTCATAGGTATGGCAGGACTGATCTACAGACCATGAGGAGAACTCTTCAGGATTTGAAAGAAGGGCAACTGTGAGGCTCCTGTTCAAGTTTTTGGCTCTGGATATCGTGTCACTCATGGTCGTGGAATTTCTGGGTGACTTCATGGGAAATGGACGAGTCTTACTCTCTGGTGGTTTGGCCCCATCCAAAGAGTTTGGGGTCATTCTGTGGGCTGGAAGAAGTCCGTTTTTTTTTTTTGTTGTTGTTGTTGTTGTTGTTTTTTTTAACCTCAGGTGTCCCACCAAATGAGGGATTCCAGATTAGAGCCCTGAGGAGGGGCTACTGGACAATGAGAAATCTGGTAAAAAATTGGGGCTTAGGGACATTTCAAGCCCATTATGACATCTAATGGTCCAGCCACTGAGAGGACTTACTAGAGGACAGGACTCATGCTGAGGGTCTCAATGCGTGTGTATGCCCTCGTAACACTCAAAAATGGGCGGGGCCTCAGGGTGAATGCTGGTTTCTCCTACACTGAACGTTGGACAACGTGCCAACCACAAGGGTTCTTGCCATGGGTAAGGAGGAGTTCTGATTTCTCCATCACACTCACCCCTGGGCAGTGTTGGAGATAAGGTCTCGGTTCTGAAGCTGAAAACTGAGGTAGGGAAGAGATGATGACCTAAAGCCATGGCGGGTTTTATGTGCTCAGTGTGCGGTCAGCTTTCTGGGTGTTGGTCAGGAGGTCCGGGCTCAGGTTGTGTTCGACAGTGCATTAGTGCCCAGGTTAGACTATATAATTTGGGTAAAGTCGAGTGCTGTGTAGGTTTACCCTCATTTAAGGTGCCTGGGCAGCTCATGAGGCAATAATTTTTTTTCTAGAGGGCAGGCAGAGTGCTGCATTGTGGGTCCGGAATTGCCAAACTTGAGGGCTTAGGGGCCAGGAGTGTGAGGACGGAAGTCTGAGAAGACAAGCTAGACTTGGGTTTCAGGGCGAGGGCACGGCAGGTACCCCCTGCAGATCTGAACCAATATCTCATGCATCTGAAGTCAGGGCGAGTATCAGACGTTGGCTCAGGTTGGAGTTTCTGAGCATGACGGCCGCTTCATGAAGGGAGCGGAATCTCGAGGCCATTGAGGTTTTCCCACGTTGGGAGTTGTTAGATGCCCCCTTCAAGGATTCCTTCTGTGGGACAATTGGGACCTGTTGGACAGCTCCAGGACATCCCATATGGAATGACTCCAGAGCACCGTTCGCGGATGGATGCCTGGGAAGCCCGCCTCCCATTCCAATTGTCTCCTAGCAACAAGACAGTATAGATCTGATGGCTCTGCGGGAGCAACCGGGGTGGTTGAGTTGAAATGGACTTTCCTGAGGATGGGTCCTAATGTGTTTTTGTGTCCATGAGGGCCTTGGAATGGGGTGGTGGCACCGGGACTCTGAAGTACTCTCCTAAGCTTTGGACATGGCTCCCATGCAGAGGTTTCCTTGTGGAGACGAGATGAGTTCTGATGGGTGCCTCAGGAAAACCCCTATGCTCGTATTGGAATCAGGCTTTTGAGGACACATGCCTGTAACACAAAGCAATGGATCCTATTATGGCCTAGGGTCCTGTCTTGTTCAATCTTCTTCTCTGGGGACATCCATCTATGGTCTGAGTGGAGGTCGATTATCAGCTGGTGTCAGACAGCCCTTGTTTGTTCCGGGCGACCTACACTATTGGGATGGCCTCAGGGACTTTGGAGGTTTCTCCTAATTTGTACGATTTTGAACCATGGAATGGGCAGAATTCCCATGGATTGGTAGGCACAGTCCTAATGTGTGGCGCCAGGTGCCCAGCCTGGAGGGTGTGTGGCCCAAGACTTTGAGGACAGATGTCTGAAAACACAAACTCAGCTTAGGTTTGGGGACGTAGGTATGGCAGGCCTGATCGACAAACCATGAGCAGAACTCTTCAGGATATGAAGAAAGTGCGAGTCTGAGGCGCTTGCTCAGGCTTTTGTATCTGCATTTTGTATCAGCGATGGCCGTGGAATGTCGGGGAGGCCTCATGGGCCATGTACGAATCTTCTTCTCTGGGGATTTGGCCCGATTCCCAATTGCTTTTCGTCAATCTGTGGGATGGGTGGACTCATTTCAGTTTTGTTACCTCAGGTGTCCAACCAAAAGAGGAATTCCAAAGCCAAGCCGTGGGTAAGACTGAAGGGACAACCTGAACTATGTTTAAAAATTGGGGCCTAGGGGCATGGCAAGCCCAATATGCTATCTCTTCATCCAGCCACTGAGTGGCCTTACTTGAAGACTGGGCTCAGCCGAGGGTCACAATGTGTGTTTGTGACCATGTGGCCTGCGAGCATGGGCCGGGACTCATGGGCCACACTGGTTTCAACTACACTGAACGTTGGACAACATGCCAACCACAAGGTTTCTTGCCATGGGGAAGGAGTTCTGATTTCTGCATCACCTTCAACCCTGGGCAGTGATTGGAGATAAGGTCTAGTTTCTGAAACCTGAAAACTGATGTTGGGAAGAGATGACGACCTAAGGCCATGGCAGCTAGATGTGCTCAGTGTGTGGCCAGCTGTCTGGGAGGGGCCAGGGGGTCCAGGCTCAGGCAGTGTCAGAAAGGGCATTAGTGCCCTGGTCAGCCTATGTATTTGGGGTACAGCCAAGGTCGGTGTAGGTTGATCCTCATTTGGGGTCACTGGGTAGCCCCAGAGGACAATGTTTTTCTTCTGGAGGGCCGGCAGAGTGCTGCATTGTAGTTCTGGATTGCCAAACTGGAGGGCTTGTGGGCCAGTAGTCTGACGACAAATGTCTAAGAACACAAGCTAGGCTTAGGTTTCTGGGTGAGGATATGGCAGGCACAATCTACAGACCTGAATCGAGATCTCGTGCATCTGAAGTCGGGGCAAGGATTAGACAATCGCTCAGGTTGGAGTTTCTGTCCCTGATGGCCCCTTCATGAATGTGGGGGGGGGGCATAACGAGGCCATGGGTGTTTTCCCACGATGGTAGTTGTGAGAAGCTCCAAACTGCAGAGAGTCTTCTGCAGGACAATTGAGACCTGTTGTTTGGCTCCAGGCCAATGATTCTGAGCAGGGTTCTAAGGATGGATGGCTGAGTAGCCCACCTCGCATTCCAATTGTCTCCTAGCAACAAGACAGGTTAGATCTCCTGGATCTGTGGGGAGCAACTGAGGACGATGAGTTGAATTGGACACCCCTGGGGATGGGTCCTAACGTGCTTTTGTGTCTATGGAGACCTTGGAATGAAGTGGTGGCACTGGGGCCCTTAAGGTTTCTCCTACACTGAAGCTTTGACACAGCTCCAACGTGCAAGTTTCCCATGTGTAGATGAGATGTTTTCTGATGGGTGAGTCAAGAAACAGCTAGATGCTGCTTTTGAAATCCAGGCCTCTGAGGAGAGATGCCTGGAAACCAAAGCAATGGACCTGATTAGTGCCTAGGTTCCTGTTCTTTCCTTTTTACCTCTGGGGACATCTGTCTATGGGTCTGAGTGCAGGTAGGTGCTCAGTTGGGCTCAGATTGCCCCTGTTTTTCCTGGGAAGCCACCACTATTGAGATGGATCAGGGACTTTGGAGGTTTATCCTATTAGAAGGGTTCTGGCCATTGGAATGGGCACACACAATTCCCTTGGAGAGGGCAAGTACAGTCCTCAGGTTTGGCTCCAGGGGCCTGAGCCTGTAGGTTGTGTAGGCCAGGGCTGTTTGGACAGTTGTCTGAAAACACAAACTCGGCTTATGTTTCGGGTCATAGGTATGGCAGGACTGATCTACAGACCATGAGGAGAACTCTTCAGGATTTGAAAGAAGGGCAACTGTGAGGCTCCTGCTCAAGTTTTTGGCTCTGGATATCGTGTCACTCATGGTCGTGGAATTTCTGGGTGACTTCATGGGAAATGGACGAGTCTTACTCTCTGGTGGTTTGGCCCCGTCCAAAGAGTTTGGGGTCATTCTGTGGGCTGGAAGAAGTCCGTTTTTTTTTTTTTTTTGTTGTTGTTGTTGTTTTTTTTAACCTCAGGTGTCCCACCAAATGAGGGATTCCAGATTAGAGCCCTGAGGAGGGGCTACTGGACAATGAGAAATCTGGTAAAAAATTGGGGCTTAGGGACATTTCAAGCCCATTATGACATCTAATGGTCCAGCCACTGAGAGGACTTACTAGAGGACAGGACTCATGCTGAGGGTCTCAATGCGTGTGTATGCCCTCGTAACACTCAAAAATGGGCGGGGCCTCAGGGTGAATGCTGGTTTCTCCTACACTGAACGTTGGACAACGTGCCAACCACAAGGGTTCTTGCCATGGGTAAGGAGGAGTTCTGATTTCTCCATCACACTCACCCCTGGGCAGTGTTGGAGATAAGGTCTCGGTTCTGAAGCTGAAAACTGAGGTAGGGAAGAGATGATGACCTAAAGCCATGGCGGGTTTTATGTGCTCAGTGTGCGGTCAGCTTTCTGGGTGTTGGTCAGGAGGTCCGGGCTCAGGTTGTGTTCGACAGTGCATTAGTGCCCAGGTTAGACTATATAATTTGGGTAAAGTCGAGTGCTGTGTAGGTTTACCCTCATTTAAGGTGCCTGGGCAGCTCATGAGGCAATAATTTTTTTTCTAGAGGGCAGGCAGAGTGCTGCATTGTGGGTCCGGAATTGCCAAACTTGAGGGCTTAGGGGCCAGGAGTGTGAGGACGGAAGTCTGAGAAGACAAGCTAGACTTGGGTTTCAGGGCGAGGGCACGGCAGGTACCCCCTGCAGATCTGAACCAATATCTCATGCATCTGAAGTCAGGGCGAGTATCAGACGTTGGCTCAGGTTGGAGTTTCTGAGCATGACGGCCGCTTCATAAAGGGAGCGGAATCTCGAGGCCATTGAGGTTTTCCCACGTTGGGAGTTGTTAGATGCCCCCTTCAAGGATTCCTTCTGTGGGACAATTGGGACCTGTTGGACAGCTCCAGGACATCCCATATGGAATGACTCCAGAGCACCGTTCGCGGATGGATGCCTGGGAAGCCCGCCTCGCATTCCAATTGTCTCCTAGCAACAAGACAGTATAGATCTGATGGCTCTGCGGGAGCAACCGGGGTGGTTGAGTTGAAATGGACTTTCCTGAGGATGGGTCCTAATGTGTTTTTGTGTCCATGAGGGCCTTGGAATGGGGCGGTGGCACCGGGACTCTGAAGTACTCTCCTAAGCTTTGGACATGGCTCCCATGCAGAGGTTTCCTTGTGGAGACGAGATGAGTTCTGATGGGTGCCTCAGGAAAACCCCTATGCTCGTATTGGAATCAGGCTTTTGAGGACACATGCCTGTAACACAAAGCAATGGATCCTATTATGGCCTAGGGTCCTGTCTTGTTCAATCTTCTTCTCTGGGGACATCCATCTATGGTCTGAGTGGAGGTCGATTATCAGCTGGTGTCAGACAGCCCTTGTTTGTTCCAGGCGACCTACACTATTGGGATGGCCTCAGGGACTTTGGAGGTTTCTCCTAATTTGTACGATTTTGAACCATGGAATGGGCAGAATTCCCATGGATTGGTAGGCACAGTCCTAATGTGTGGCGCCAGGTGCCCAGCCTGTAGGGTGTGTGGCCCAAGACTTTGAGGACAGATGTCTGAAAACACAAACTCAGCTTAGGTTTGGGGACGTAGGTATGGCAGGCCTGATCGACAAACCATGAGCAGAACTCTTCAGGATATGAAGAAAGTGCGAGTCTGAGGCGCTTGCTCAGGCTTTTGTATCTGCATTTTGTATCAGCGATGGCCGTGGAATGTCGGGGAGGCCTCATGGGCCATGTACGAATCTTCTTCTCTGGGGATTTGGCCCGATTCCCAATTGCTTTTCGTCAATCTGTGGGATGGGTGGACTCATTTCAGTTTTGTTACCTCAGGTGTCCAACCAAAAGAGGAATTCCAAAGCCAAGCCGTGGGTAAGACTGAAGGGACAACCTGAACTATGTTTAAAAATTGGGGCCTAGGGGCATGGCAAGCCCAATATGCTATCTCTTCATCCAGCCACTGAGTGGCCTTACTTGAAGACTGGGCTCAGCCGAGGATCACAATGTGTGTTTGTGAGCATGTGGCCTGCGAGCATGGGCCGGGACTCATGGGCCACACTGGTTTCAACTACACTGAACGTTGGACAACATGCCAACCACAAGGTTTCTTGCCATGGGGAAGGAGTTCTGATTTCTGCATCACCTTCAACCCTGGGCAGTGATTGGAGATAAGGTCTAGTTTCTGAAACCTGAAAACTGATGTTGGGAAGAGATGACGACCTAAGGCCATGGCAGCTAGATGTGCTCAGTGTGTGGCCAGCTGTCTGGGAGGGGCCAGGGGGTCCAGGCTCAGGCAGTGTCAGAAAGGGCATTAGTGCCCTGGTCAGCCTATGTATTTGGGGTACAGCCAAGGTCGGTGCAGGTTGATCCTCATTTGGGGTCACTGGGTAGCCCCAGAGGACAATGTTTTTCTTCTGGAGGGCCGGCAGAGTGCTGCATTGTAGTTCTGGATTGCCAAACTGGAGGGCTTGTGGGCCAGTAGTCTGACGACAAATGTCTAAGAACACAAGCTAGGCTTAGGTTTCTGGGTGAGGATATGGCAGGCACAATCTACAGACCTGAATCGAGATCTCGTGCATCTGAAGTCGGGGCAAGGATTAGACAATCGCTCAGGTTGGAGTTTCTGTCCCTGATGGCCCCTTCATGAATGTGGGGGGGGGGCATCACGAGGCCATGGGTGTTTTCCCACGATGGTAGTTGTGAGAAGCTCCAAACTGCAGAGAGTCTTCTGCAGGACAATTGAGACCTGTTGTTTGGCTCCAGGCCAATGATTCTGAGCAGGGTTCTAAGGATGGATGGCTGAGTAGCCCACCTCGCATTCCAATTGTCTCCTAGCAACAAGACAGGTTAGATCTCCTAGATCTGTGGGGAGCAACTGAGGACGCTGAGTTGAATTGGACACCCCTGGGGATGGGTCCTAACGTGCTTTTGTGTCTATGGAGACCTTGGAATGAAGCGGTGGCACTGGGGCCCTTAAGGTTTCTCCTACACTGAAGCTTTGACACAGCTCCAACGTGCAAGTTTCCCATGTGTAGATGAGATGTTTTCTGATGGGTGAGTCAAGAAACAGCTAGATGCTGCTTTTGAAATCCAGGCCTCTGAGGAGAGATGCCTGGAAACCAAAGCAATGGACCTGATTAGTGCCTAGGTTCCTGTTCTTTCCTTTTTACCTCTGGGGACATCTGTCTATGGGTCTGAGTGCAGGTAGGTGCTCTGTTGGGCTCAGATTGCCCCTGTTTTTCCTGGGAAGCCACCACTATTGAGATGGATCAGGGACTTTGGAGGTTTATCCTATTAGAAGGGTTCTGGCCATTGGAATGGGCACACACAATTCCCTTGGAGAGGGCAAGTACAGTCCTCAGGTTTGGCTCCAGGGGCCTGAGCCTGTAGGTTGTGTAGGTCAGGGCTGTTTGGACAGTTGTCTGAAAACACAAACTCGGCTTATGTTTCGGGTCATAGGTATGGCAGGACTGATCTACAGACCATGAGGAGAACTCTTCAGGATTTGAAAGAAGGGCAACTGTGAGGCTCCTGCTCAAGTTTTTGGCTCTGGATATCGTGTCACTCATGGTCGTGGAATTTCTGGGTGACTTCATGGGAAATGGACGAGTCTTACTCACTAGTGGTTTGGCCCCATCCAAAGAGTTTGGGGTCATTCTGTGGGCTGGAAGAAGTCCGTTTTTTTTTTTGTTGTTGTTGTTGTTGTTGTTTTTTTTAACCTCAGGTGTCCCACCAAATGAGGGATTCCAGATTAGAGCCCTGAGGAGGGGCTACTGGACAATGAGAAATCTGGTAAAAAATTGGGGCTTAGGGACATTTCAAGCCCATTATGACATCTAATGGTCCAGCCACTGAGAGGACTTACTAGAGGACAGGACTCATGCTGAGGGTCTCAATGCGTGTGTATGCCCTCGTAACACTCAAAAATGGGCGGGGCCTCAGGGTGAATGCTGGTTTCTCCTACACTGAACGTTGGACAACGTGCCAACCACAAGGGTTCTTGCCATGGGTAAGGAGGAGTTCTGATTTCTCCATCACACTCACCCCTGGGCAGTGTTGGAGATAAGGTCTCGGTTCTGAAGCTGAAAACTGAGGTAGGGAAGAGATGATGACCTAAAGCCATGGCGGGTTTTATGTGCTCAGTGTGCGGTCAGCTTTCTGGGTGTTGGTCAGGAGGTCCGGGCTCAGGTTGTGTTCGACAGTGCATTAGTGCCCAGGTTAGACTATATAATTTGGGTAAAGTCGAGTGCTGTGTAGGTTTACCCTCATTTAAGGTGCCTGGGCAGCTCATGAGGCAATAATTTTTTTTCTAGAGGGCAGGCAGAGTGCTGCATTGTGGGTCCGGAATTGCCAAACTTGAGGGCTTAGGGGCCAGGAGTGTGAGGACGGAAGTCTGAGAAGACAAGCTAGACTTGGGTTTCAGGGCGAGGGCACGGCAGGTACCCCCTGCAGATCTGAACCAATATCTCATGCATCTGAAGTCAGGGCGAGTATCAGACGTTGGCTCAGGTTGGAGTTTCTGAGCATGACGGCCGCTTCATAAAGGGAGCGGAATCTCGAGGCCATTGAGGTTTTCCCACGTTGGGAGTTGTTAGATGCCCCCTTCAAGGATTCCTTCTGTGGGACAATTGGGACCTGTTGGACAGCTCCAGGACATCCCATATGGAATGACTCCAGAGCACCGTTCGCGGATGGATGCCTGGGAAGCCCGCCTCGCATTCCAATTGTCTCCTAGCAACAAGACAGTATAGATCTGATGGCTCTGCGGGAGCAACCGGGGTGGTTGAGTTGAAATGGACTTTCCTGAGGATGGGTCCTAATGTGTTTTTGTGTCCATGAGGGCCTTGGAATGGGGCGGTGGCACCGGGACTCTGAAGTACTCTCCTAAGCTTTGGACATGGCTCCCATGCAGAGGTTTCCTTGTGGAGACGAGATGAGTTCTGATGGGTGCCTCAGGAAAACCCCTATGCTCGTATTGGAATCAGGCTTTTGAGGACACATGCCTGTAACACAAAGCAATGGATCCTATTATGGCCTAGGGTCCTGTCTTGTTCAATCTTCTTCTCTGGGGACATCCATCTATGGTCTGAGTGGAGGTCGATTATCAGCTGGTGTCAGACAGCCCTTGTTTGTTCCGGGCGACCTACACTATTGGGATGGCCTCAGGGACTTTGGAGGTTTCTCCTAATTTGTACGATTTTGAACCATGGAATGGGCAGAATTCCCATGGATTGGTAGGCACAGTCCTAATGTGTGGCGCCAGGTGCCCAGCCTGGAGGGTGTGTGGCCCAAGACTTTGAGGACAGATGTCTGAAAACACAAACTCAGCTTAGGTTTGGGGACGTAGGTATGGCAGGCCTGATCGACAAACCATGAGCAGAACTCTTCAGGATATGAAGAAAGTGCGAGTCTGAGGCGCTTGCTCAGGCTTTTGTATCTGCATTTTGTATCAGCGATGGCCGTGGAATGTCGGGGAGGCCTCATGGGCCATGTACGAATCTTCTTCTCTGGGGATTTGGCCCGATTCCCAATTGCTTTTCGTCAATCTGTGGGATGGGTGGACTCATTTCAGTTTTGTTACCTCAGGTGTCCAACCAAAAGAGGAATTCCAAAGCCAAGCCGTGGGTAAGACTGAAGGGACAACCTGAACTATGTTTAAAAATTGGGGCCTAGGGGCATGGCAAGCCCAATATGCTATCTCTTCATCCAGCCACTGAGTGGCCTTACTTGAAGACTGGGCTCAGCCGAGGGTCACAATGTGTGTTTGTGACCATGTGGCCTGCGAGCATGGGCCGGGACTCATGGGCCACACTGGTTTCAATTACACTGAACGTTGGACAACATGCCAACCACAAGGTTTCTTGCCATGGGGAAGGAGTTCTGATTTCTGCATCACCTTCAACCCTGGGCAGTGATTGGAGATAAGGTCTAGTTTCTGAAACCTGAAAACTGATGTTGGGAAGAGATGACGACCTAAGGCCATGGCAGCTAGATGTGCTCAGTGTGTGGCCAGCTGTCTGGGAGGGGCCAGGGGGTCCAGGCTCAGGCAGTGTCAGAAAGGGCATTAGTGCCCTGGTCAGCCTATGTATTTGGGGTACAGCCAAGGTCGGTGCAGGTTGATCCTCATTTGGGGTCACTGGGTAGCCCCAGAGGACAATGTTTTTCTTCTGGAGGGCCGGCAGAGTGCTGCATTGTAGTTCTGGATTGCCAAACTGGAGGGCTTGTGGGCCAGTAGTCTGACGACAAATGTCTAAGAACACAAGCTAGGCTTAGGTTTCTGGGTGAGGATATGGCAGGCACAATCTACAGACCTGAATCGAGATCTCGTGCATCTGAAGTCGGGGCAAGGATTAGACAATCGCTCAGGTTGGAGTTTCTGTCCCTGATGGCCCCTTCATGAATGTGGGGGGGGGGGCATCACGAGGCCATGGGTGTTTTCCCACGATGGTAGTTGTGAGAAGCTCCAAACTGCAGAGAGTCTTCTGCAGGACAATTGAGACCTGTTGTTTGGCTCCAGGCCAATGACTCTGAGCAGGGTTCTAAGGATGGATGGCTGAGTAGCCCACCTCGCATTCCAATTGTCTCCTAGCAACAAGACAGGTTAGATCTCCTGGATCTGTGGGGAGCAACTGAGGACGATGAGTTGAATTGGACACCCCTGGGGATGGGTCCTAACGTGCTTTTGTGTCTATGGAGACCTTGGAATGAAGCGGTGGCACTGGGGCCCTCAAGGTTTCTCCTACACTGAAGCTTTGACACAGCTCCAACGTGCAAGTTTCCCATGTGTAGATGAGATGTTTTCTGATGGGAGAGTCAAGAAACAGCTATATGCTGCTTTTGAAATCCAGGCCTCTGAGGAGAGATGCCTGGAAACCAAAGCAATGGACCTGATTAGTGCCTAGGTTCCTGTTCTTTCCTTTTTACCTCTGGGGACATCTGTCTATGGGTCTGAGTGCAGGTAGGTGCTCTGTTGGGCTCAGATTGCCCCTGTTTTTCCTGGGAAGCCACCACTATTGAGATGGATCAGGGACTTTGGAGGTTTATCCTTTTAGAAGGGTTGTGGCCATTGGAATGGGCACACACAATTCCCTTGGAGAGGGCAAGTACAGTCCTCAGGTTTGGCTCCAGGGGCCTGAGCCTGTAGGTTGTGTAGGCCAGGGCTGTTTGGACAATTGTCTGAAAACACAAACTCGGCTTATGTTTCGGGTCATAGGTATGGCAGGACTGATCTACAGACCATGAGGAGAACTCTTCCGGATTTGAAAGAAGGGCGAGTGTGAGGCTTCTGATCTAGTTTTTGTCTCTGGATATCGTGTCACTAATGGTCGTGGAATTTCTGGGTGACTTCATGGGAAATGGATGAGTCTTACTCTCTGGTGGTTTGGCCCCGTCCAAAGAGTTTGGGGTCATTCTGTGGGCTGGAAGAAGTCCGTTTTTGTTGTTGTTGTTGTTGTTGTTGTTGTTTTCTTTTTTAACCTCAGGTGTCCCACCAAATGAGGGATTCCAGATTAGAGCCCTGGTGAGGGGCGACTGGACAATCAGAAATCTGGTTAAAAATTGGGGCCTAGGGACATGTCAAGCCCATTATGACATCTAATCGTCCAGCCACTGAGAGGACTTACTAGAGGAAAGGACTCATGCTGAGGGTCTCAATGCGTGTGTATGCCCTCGTAACACTCAAGAATGGGCGGGGCCTCAGGGTGAATGCTGGTTTCTCCTACAATGAACGTTGGACAAGGTGCCAACCACAAGGGTTCTTGCCATGGGTATGGAGGAGTTCTGATTTCTCCATCACACTCACCCCTGGGCAGTGTTGGAGATAAGGTCTCGGTTCTGATGCTGAAAACTGAGGTAGGGAAGAGATGATGACCTAAAGCCATGGCGGGTTTTATGTGCTCAGTGTGCGGTCAGCTTTCTGGGTGTTGGTCAGGAGGTCCGAGCTCAGGTTGTGTTCGACAGTGCATTAGTGCCCAGGTTAGACTATATAATTTGGGTAAAGTCGAGTGCTGTGTAGGTTTACCCTCATTTAAGGTGCCTGGGCAGCTCATGAGGCAATAATTTTTTTTCTAGAGGGCAGGCAGAGTGCTGCATTGTGGGTCCGGAATTGCCAAACTTGAGGGCTTAGGGGCCAGGAGTGTGAGGACGGAAGTCTGAGAAGACAAGCCAGACTTGGGTTTCAGGGCGAGGGCACGGCAGGTACCCCCTGCAGATCTGAACCAATATCTCATGCATCTGAAGTCAGGGCGAGGATCAGACGTTGGCTCAGGTTGGAGATTCTGTGCATGACGGCCGCTTCATGAAGGGAGCGGAATCTCGAGGCCATTGAGGTTTTCCCACGTTGGTAGTTGAGGGATGCCCCCTTCAAGGATTCCTTCTGCGGGACAATTGAGACCTGTTGGACAGCTCCAGGACATCCCATATGGAATGACTCCAGAGCACCGTTCGCGGATGGATGCCTGGGAAGCCCGCCTCGCATTCCAATTGTCTCCTAGCAACAAGACAGTTTAGATCTGATGGCTCTGCGGGAGCAACCGGGGTGGCTGAGTTGAAATGGACTTTCCTGAGGATGGGTCCTAATGTGTTTTTGTGTCCATGAGGGCCTTGGAATGGGGCGGTGGCACCGGGACCCTAAAGTACTCTCCTAAGCTTTGCACATATCTCCCATGCACAGGTTTCCTTGTGGAGACGAGATGAGTCCTATGGGTGCCTCAGGAAAACCCCTATGCTCGTATTGGGATCAGGCTTTTGAGGACACATGCCTGTAACCCAAAGCAATGGATCCTATTATGGCCTAGGGTCCTGTCTGGTTCAATCTTCTTCTCTGGGGTCATCCATCTATGGTATGAGTGGAGGTCGATTATTAGCTGGTGTCAGACAGCCCTTGTTTGTTCCGGGCGACCTACACTATTGGGATGGCCTCAGGGACTTTGGAGGTTTCTCCTAATTTGTACGATTTTGGACCATGTAATGGGCAGAATTCCCATGGATTGGTAGGCACAGTCCTAATGTGTGGCTCCAGGGGCCCAGCCTGGAGGGTGTGTGGCCCAAGACTTTGAGGACAGAAGTCTGAAAACACAAACTCAGCTTAGGTTTGGGGACGTAGGTATGGCAGGCCCGATAGACAAACCATGAGAAGAACTCTTCAGGATATGAAGAAAGTGCGATTCTGAGGCGCTTGCTCAGGCTTTTGTCTCTGGATTTTGTATCAGCGATGGCCGTGGAATGTCGGGGAGGCCTCATGGGCCATGGACGAATCTTCCTCTCTGAGGATGTGGCCCGATTCCCAATTGCATTTCGTCAATCTGTGGGATGGGAGGACTCATTTCAGTTTTGTTACCTCAGGTGTCCCCCAAAAGAGGAATTCCAAAGCCAACCCATGGGGAAGACTGAAGGTACAACCCGAACTATGGTTAAAAATTGGGGCCTAGGGGCTGGCAAGCCCAATATGCTATCTCTTCATCCAGCCACTGAGTGGCTTATTTGAGGACTGGTCTCAGCCTGAGCGTCACAATGTGTGTTTGTGACCAATGTGGCCCGCGAGCATGGGCGGGGCCTCATGGGCCAACCTGGATTTCAATTACACTGAACGTTGGACAACATGGCAACGACAAGGTTTCTTGCCATGGGGAAGGAGTTCTGCTTTCAGCATCACCTTCAACCCCAGGCAGTGATTGGAGATATGGTCTAGGTTCTGAAACCTGAAAACCGAGGTTGGGCAGAGATGACGACTTAAGGCCATGGCGGCTCGATGTGCTCAGTGTGCGGCAGCTGTCTGGGAGGGGCCAGGGGGTCCAGGCTCAGGCTGTGTCAGAAAGGGCATTAGTGCCCTGGTCAGTCTATGTATTTGGGGTACAGACAAGGTCGGTGCTGGTTGATCCTCATTTGGGGTTTCTGGATAGCCCCAGAGGACAATGTTTTTTTTTTTTTTTTTGCAGGCAGGCAGAGTGCGGCATTGTAGTTCTGGATTGCCAAACTGGAGGGCTTGTGGGCCAGTAGTCTGACGACAAAAGTCTGAGTACACAAGCTAGGCTTAGGTTTTTGGGTGAGGCCATGGCAGGCACAATCTACAGACCTGAAGCGAGATCTCGTGCATCTGAAGTCAGGGCGAGGATCAGACGATCGCTCAGGTTGGAGTTTCTGTCCCTGATGGCCCCTTCATGAATGGGGGGGGGCATCACGAGGCCATGGGGGTTTTCCCACGATGGGAGTTGTGAGAAACCCCAAACTGCAGAGAGTCTTCTGCAGGATAATTGAGACCTGTTGTTTGGCTCCAGGCCAATGATTCTGAGCAGCGTTCTAAGGATGGATGGCTGGGTAGCCCACCTCGCATTCCAATTGTCTCCTAACAACAAGAGAGGTTAGATCTCCTGGATCTGTGGGGAGCAACCGAGGACGTTGAGGTGAAATGGACACCCCTGGGGATGGGTCCTAATGTGCTTTTGTGTCTATGGAGACCTTGGAATGAAGCGGTGGCATTGGGGCTATAAACGGTTCTCCTAAACAGAGGCTTTGACACAGCTCCAACGTGCAAGTTTCCCATGTGTAGATGAGATGTTTTCTGATGGGTGAGTCAAGAAACATCTATATGCTGCATTTGAAATCCAGGCCTCTGAGGAGAAATGCCTGGAAACCAAAGCAATGGATCTGATTAGTGCCTAGGGGCCTGTTCTTTCCTTTTTACCTGTGGGGACATCTGTCTATGGGTCTGAGTGCAGGTAGGTGCTCAGTTGGGCTCAGATTGCCCCTGTTTTTCCTGGGAAGCCACCACTATTGAGATGGATCACGGACTTTGGAGGATTATGCTATTAGAAGGATTGTGGCCATTGGAATGGGCACACACAATTCCCTAGAGAGGTCAAGTACAGTCCTCAGGTCTGGCTCCAGGTGCCTGTGCCTGTAGGTTGTGTAGGCCAGGGCTGTTTGGACAGTTGTCTGAAAACACAAACTCGTCTTATGTTTCGGGTCATAGGTATGGCAGGACTGATCTACAGACCATGAAGACAACTCTTCGGGATTTGAAAGAAGGGAGAGTGTGAGGCTCCTGGTCTAGTTTTTGTCTCTGGATATCGTGCCACTCTGGTCCTGGAATTTCTGGGTGACTTCATGGGAAATGGACGAGTCTTACTCTCTGGTGGTTTGGCCCCGTCCAAAGAGTTTGGGGTCATTCTGTGGGCTGGAAAAAGTCCTTTTTTTTTGTTGTTGTTGTTGTTGTTTTCTTTTTTAACCTCAGGTGTCCCACCAAATGAGGGATTCCAGAGTAGAGCCCTGGGGAGGGGCGACTGGACAATCAGAAATCTGGTTAAAAATTGGGGCCTAGGGACATGTCAAGCCCATTATGACATCTAATGGTCCAGCCACTGAGAGGACTTACTAGAGGACAGGACTCATGCTGAGGGTCACAATGCGTGTGTATGCCCTCGTCGCACTCAAGAATGGGCGAGGCCTCAGGGTGAATGCTGGTTTCTCCTACACTGAACGTTGGACAACGTGCCAACCACAAGGGTTCTTGCCATGGGTAAGGAGGAGTTCTGATTTCAGCATCACACTCACCCCTGGGCAGTGATTGGAGATAAGGTCTCGGTTCTGAAGCCTGAAATATGAGGTAGGGAAGAGATCATGACCTAAGGCCATGGTAGTTTTTATGTGCTCAGTGTGCGGTCAGCTTTCTGGGTGTTGGTCAGGAGGTCCGGGCTCAGGTTGTGTTCGACAGTGCATTAGTGCCCAGGTTAGACCGCTTCATGAAGGGAGCGGAATCTCGAGGCCATTGAGGTTTTCCCATGTTGGGAGTTGTGGGATGCCCCCTTCAAGGATTCCTTCTGCGGGACAATTGAGACCTGTTGGACAGCTCCAGGACATCCCATATGGAATGACTCCAGAACACCGTTCGCGGATGGATGCCTGGGAAGCCCGCCTCGCATTCAAATTGTCTCCTAGCAACAAGACAGTTTAGATCTGCTAGCTCTGGGGAAGCAACCGGGGTGCTGAGTTGAAATGGACTTTCCTGAGGATGGGTCCTAATGTGTTTTTGTGTCCATGAGGGCCTTGGAATGGGGCGGTGTCACCGGGACCCTGAAGTACTCTCCTAAGCTTTGGACATGGCTCCCATGCACAGGTTTCCTTGTGGAGACGAGATGAGTTCTGATGGGTGCCTCAGGAAAACCCCTATGCTCGTATTGGAATCAGGCTTTTGAGGACACATGCCTGTAACCCAAAGCAATGGATCCTATTATGGCCTAGGGTCCTGTCTGGTTCAATCTTCTTCTCGGGGGACATCCATCTATGGTATGAGTGGAGGTCGATTATCAGCTGGTGTCAGACAGCCCTTGTTTGTTCCGGGCGACCTACACTATTGGGATGGCCTCAGGGACTTTGGAGGTTTCTCCTAATTTGTACGATTTTGGACCATGGAATGGGCAGAATTCCCATGGATTGGTAGGCACAGTCCTAATGTGTGGCTCCAGGGGCCCAGCCTAGAGGGTGTGTGGCCCAAGACTTTGAGGACAGAAGTCGAAAACACAAACTCAGCTTAGGTTTGGGGACGTAGGTATGGCAGGCCCGATCTACAAACCATGTTAAGAACTCTACAGGATATGAAGAAAGTGCGAGTCTGAGGCGCTTGCTCAGGCTTTTGTCTCTGGATTTTGTATCAGCGATGGCCGTGAAATGTCGGAGAGGCCTCATGGGCCATGGACGAATCTTCCTCTCTGAGGATTTGGCCCGATACCCAATTGCTTTTATTCAATCTGTGGGATGGGATGACTCCTTTCAGTTTTGTTACCTCAGGTGTCCGACCAAAAGAGGAATTCCAAAGCAAAGCCGTGGGGAAGACTGAAGGGACAACCCGAACTATGGTTAAAAATTGGGGACTAGGGGCATGGCAAGCCCAATACGCTGTCGCTTCATCCAGCCACTGAGAGGCCTTACTTGAGGACTGGGCTCAGCCTGAGGGTCACAATGTGTGTTAGTGACCATAGTGGCCCGCGAGCATGGGCGGGGCCTCATGGGCCACACTGGTTTCAACGACACTGAACGTTGGACAACATGCCAACCACAAGGTTTCTTGCCATGGGGAAGGAGTTCTGATTTCTGCATCACGTTCAACCCTGCGCAGTCATTGGAGATAAGGTCTAGGTTCTGAAACCTGAAAACCGAGGTTGGGAAGAGACGAGGACCTAAGGCCATGGCGGCTCCATGTGCTCACTGTGCGGCCAGCTGTCTGGGAGTGGCCAGGGGGTCCAGGCTCAGGCTGTGTCAGAAAGGGCATTAGTGCCCTGGTCAACCTATGTATTTGGGGTACAGCCAAGGTCGGTGCAGGTTGATCCTCATTTGGGGTTACTGGGTAGACCCAGAGGACAATGTTTTTCTTCTGGAGGACAGGCAGAGTGCTGCATTGTAGTTCTGGATTGCCAAACTGGAGGGCTTGTGGGCCAGTAGTCTGACGACAAAAGTCTGAGAACACAAGCTAGGCTTAGGTTTCTGTGTGAGGCCATGGCAGACACAATCTACAGACCTGAATCGAGATCTCGTGCATCTGAAGTCAGGGCGAGGATTAGACGATCGTTCAGGTTGGAGTTTCTGTCCCTGATGGCCCCTTCATGAATGGGGGGGCATCACGAGGCCATGGGGGTTTTCCCACGATGGGAGTTGTGAGAAGCTCCAAACTGCAGAGAGTCTTCTGCAGGACAATTGAGACCTGTTGTTTGGCTCCAGGCCAATGATTCTGAGCAGGGTTCTAAGGATGGATGGCTGGGTAGCCCACCTCGCATTCCATTTATCTGCTAGCAACAAGACAGGTTAGATCTCCTGGATCTGTGGGGAGCAACCGAGGACGCTGCATTGAAATGGACACCCCTGGGGATGGGTCCTAATGTGCCTTTGTGTCTAAGGAGACCTTGGAATGAAGCGGTGGCACTTGGGCCCTAAAGAGTTCTACTAAACAGAGGCTTTGACACAGCTCCAACGTGCAAGTTTCCCATGAGTAGATGAGATGTTTTCTGATGGGTGAGTCAAGAAACAGCTATATGCTGCTTTTGAAATCCAGGCCTCTGAGGAGAGATTCCTGGAAACGAAAGCAATGGATCTGATTAGAGCCTAGGGGCCTGTTCTTTCCTTTTTACCTCTGGGGACATCTGTCTATGGGTCTGAGTGCAGGTAGGTGTTCTGTAGGGCTCATATTGCCCCTGTTTTTCCTGGGAAGCCACCACTATTGAGATGGATCAGGGACTTTGGAGGTTTATCCTATTAGAAGGGTTGTGGCCATTGGAATGGGCACACACAATTCCCTTCGAGAGGGCAAGTACAGTCCTCAGGTTTGGCTCAAGGGGCCTTAGCCTGTAGGTTGTGTAGGCCAGGGCTGTTTGGACAATTGTCTGAAAACACAAACTCGGCTTATGTTTCGGGTCATAGGTATGGCAGGACTGATCTACAGACCATGAGGAGAACTCTTCGGGATTTGAACGAAGGGCGAGTGTGAGGCTCCTGCTCAAGTTTTTGTCTCTGGATATCGTGTCACTCATGGTCGTGGAATTTCTGGGTGACTTCATGGGAAATGTCGAGTCTTACTCTCTGGTGGTTTGGCACCATCCAAAGAGTTTGGGGTCATTCTGTGGGCTGGAAGAAGTCCGTTTTTTGTTGTTGTTGTTGTTGTTGTTTTCTTTTTTAACCTCATGTGTCCCACCAAATGAGGGATTCCAGAGCAGAGCCCTGGGGAGGGGCTACTGGACAATCAGAAATCTGGTTAAAAATTTTGGCCTAGGGACATGTCAAGCCCATTATGACATCTAATGGTCCAGCCACTAAGAGGATTTACTAGAGGACAGGACTCATGCTGTGGGTCACAATGCGTGTGTATGCCCTTGTCGCACTCAAGAATGGGCGGGGCCTCATGGTGAATGCTGCTTTCTCCTACACTGAACGTTGGACAACGTGCCAACCACAAGGGTTCTTGCCATGGGTAAGGAGGAGTTCTGATTTCTGCATCACACTCACCCCTGGGCAGTGATTGGAGATAAGGTCTCGGTTCTGAAGCCTGAAAACTGAGGTAGGGAAGAGATCATGACCTAAGGCCATGGCGGGTTTTATGTGCTCAGTGTGCGGTCAGCTTTCTGGGTGTTGGTCAGGAGGTCCGGGCTCAGGTTGTGTTCGACAGTGCATTAGTGCCCAGGTTAGACTATATAATTTGGGTAAAGTCGAGTGCGGTGTAGGCTTATCCTCATTTAAGGTGCCTGGGCAGCTCATGAGGCAATAATTTTTTTTTCTAGAGGGCAGGCAGGGTGCTGCATTGTGGGTCCGGAATTGCCAAACTTGAGGGCTTCGGGGCCAGGAGTGTGAGGACGGAAGTCTGAGAAGACAAGCTATACTTGGGTTTCAGGGCGAGGGCACGGCAGGTACCCCCTGCAGATCTGAACCAATATCTCATGCATCTGAAGTCAGGGCGAGGATCAGACGTTGGCTCAGGTTGGAGTTTCTGTGCATGACGGCCGCTTCATAAAGGGAGCGGAATCTCGAGGCCATTGAGGTTTTCCCACGTTGGGAGTTGTGGGATGCCCCCTTCAAGGATTCCTACTGCGGGACAATTGAGACCTGTTGGACAGCTCCAGGACATCCCATATGGAATGACTCCAGAGCACTGTTCGCGGATGGATGCCTGGGAAGCCCGCCTCGCATTCCAATTGTCTCCCAGCCACAAGACAGTTTAGATCTGATGGCTCTGCCGGAGCAACCGGTGTGGCTGAGATGAAATGGACTTTTCTGAGGATGGGTCCTAATGTGTTTTTGTGTCCATGAGGGCCTTGGAATGGGGCGGTGGCACCGGGACCCTCCAGTACTCTCGTAAGCTTTGGACATGGCTCCCATGCACAGGATTTTTGTGGAGACGAGATGAGTTCTGATGGGTGCCACAGGAAAACCCCTATGCTCGTATTGGAATCAGGCTTTTGAGGACACATGCCTGTAACCCAAAGCAATGGATCCTATTATGGCCTAGGGTCCTCTCTGGTTCAATCTTCTTCTCTTGGGACATCCATCTATGGTATGAGTGGAGGTCGATTATCAGCTGGTGTCAGACAGCCCTTGTTTGTTCCGGGCAACCTACACTATTGGGATGGCCTCAGGGACTTTGGAGGTTTCTCCTAATTTGTACGGTTCTGGACCATGGAATGGGCAGAATTCCCATGGATTGGTAGGCACAGTCCTAATGTGTGGCTCCAGGGGCCCAGCCTGGAGCGTGTGTGGCCCAAGACTTTGAGGACAGAAGTCTGAAAACACAAACTCAGCTTAGGTTTGGGGACATAGGTATGGCAGGCCCGATTTACAAACCATGAGAAGAACTCTTCAGGATATGAAGAAAGTGCGAGTCTGAGGCGCTTGCTCAGGCTTTTGTCTCTGGATTTTGTATCAGCGATGGCCGTGGAATGTCGGGGAGGCCTCATGGGCCGTGGACAAATCTTCCTCTCTGAGGATTTGGCCCGATTCGCAATTGATTTTCGTCAATCTGTGGGATGGGATGACTCATTTCAGTTTTGTTACCTCAGGTGTCCCACCAAAAGAGGAATTCCAAAGCTAAGCCGTGGGGAAGACTGAAGGGACAACCCGAACTATGGTTAAAAATTGGGGCCTAGTGGCATGGCAAGCCCAATACGCTGTCTCTTCATCCAGCCGCTGAGTGGCCTTACTTGAGGACTGGGCTCAGCCGGAGGGTCACAATGTGTGTTTGTGACCAATGTGGCCCGCGAGCATGGGCGGGGCCTCATGGGCCACACTGGTTTCAACGACACTGAACGTTGGACAACATGCCAACCACAAGGTTTCTTGCCATGGGGAAGGAGTTCTGATTTCAGCATCACCTTCAACCCCGGGGAGTGATTGGAGATAAGGTCTAGGTTCTGAAACCTGAAAACCGAGTTTGGGAAGAGATGACGACCTAAGGCCATGGCGGCTCGATGTGCTCAGTGTGCGGCCAGCTGTCTGGGAGGGGCCAGGGGGTCCAGGCTCAGGCTGTGTCAGAAAGGGCATTAGTGCCCTGGTCAGCCTATGTATTTGGGGTACAGCCAAGGTCGGTGCAGGGTGATCCTCATTTGGGGTTACTGGATAGCCCCAGAGGACAATGTTTTTCTTCTGGCGGGCAGGCAGAGGGCGGCATTGTAGTTCTGGATTGCCAAACTGGAGGGCTTGTGGGCCAGTAGTCTGACGACAAAAGTCAGAGAACACAAGCTAGGCTTAGGTTTCTGGGTGAGGCCATGGCAGGCACAATCTACAGACCTGAATCGAGATCTAGTGCATCTGATTTCAGGGCGAGGATCAGACGATCGCTCAGGTTGGAGTTTCTGTCCCTGATGGCCCCTTCATGAATGGGGGGGCTTCACGGGGCCATGGGGGTTTTCCCACGATGGGAGTTGTGAGAAGCTCCAAACTGCAGAGAGTCTTCTGCAGGACAATTGAGACCTGTTGTTTGGCTCCAGGCCAATGATTCTGAGCAGGGTTCTAAGGATGGATGGCTGGGTAGCCCACCTCGCATTCCTATTGTCTCCTAGCAACAAGACAGGTTAGATCTCCTGGATCTGTGGGGAGCAACCGAGGTTGCTGCATTGAAATGGACACCCCTGGGGATGGGTCCTAATGTGCCCTTTTGTCTAAGGAGACCTTGGAATGAAGGGGTGGCACTTGGGCCCTAAAGAGTTCTACTAAACAGAGGCTTTGACACAGCTCCAACGTGTAAGTTTCCCATGTGTAGATGAGAAGTTTTTTGAAGGGTGAGTCAAGAAACAGCTATATGCTGCTTTTGAAATCCAGGCCTCTGAGGAGAGATTCCTGGAAACGAAAGCAATGGATCTGATTAGTGCCTAGGGGCCTGTTCTTTCCTTTTTACCTCTGGGGACATCTGTCTATGGGTCTGAGTGCAGGTAGGTGCTCTGTAGGGCTCAGATTGCCCCTGTTTTTCCTGGGAAGCCACCACTATTGAGATGGATCAGGGACTTTGGAGGTTTATCCTATTAGAAGGGTTGTGGCCATTGGAATGGTCACACACAATTCCCTTCGAGAGGGCAAGTACAGTCCTCAGGTTTGGCTCCAGGGGCCTGAGGCCGTAGGTTGTGTAGGCCAGGGCTGTCGGACAATTGTCTGAAAACACAAACTCGGCTTATGTTTCGGGTCATAGGTAAGGCAGGACTGATCTACAGACCATGAGGAGAACTCTTCGGGGTTTGAAAGAAGGGTGAGTGTGAGGCTCCTGCTCATGTTTTTGTCTCCTGATATCGTGTCACTCATGGTCGTGGAATTTCTGGGTGACTTCATGGGAAATGGACGAGTCTTACTCTCTGTTGGTTTCGCCCTGTCCAAAGAGTTTGGGGTCATTCTGTGGGTTGGAAGAAGTCCGTTTTTTGTTGTTGTTGTTGTTGTTGTTGTTGTTGTTGTTTTCTTTTTTAACCTCAGGTGTCCCACCAAATGAGGGATTCCAGAGTAGAGCCCTGGGGAGGGGCGACTGGACAATCAGAAATCTGGTTAAAAATTGTGGCCTAGGGACCTGTCAAGCCCATTATGACATCTAATGGTCCAGCCTAGGAGAGGACTTACTAGAGGACAGGACTCATGCTGAGGGTCACAATGCGTGTGTATGCCCTCGTCGCACTCAAGAATGGGCGGGGCCTCAGGGTGAATGCTGGTTTCTCCTACACTGAACGTTGGACAACGTGCCAACCACAAGGGTTCTTGCCATGGGTAAGGAGGAGTTCTGATTTCTCCATCACACTCACCCCTGGGCAGTGATTGGAGATAAGGTCTCGGTTCTGAAGCCTGAAAACTGAGGTAGGGAAGAGATCATGACCTAAGGCCATGGCGGGTTTTATGTGCTCAGTGTGCGGTCAGCTTTCTGGGTGTTGGTCAGGAGGTCCGGGCTCAGGTTGTGTTCGACAGTGCATTAGTGCCCAGGTTAGACTATATAATTTGGGTAAAGTCGAGTGCGGTGTAGGTTTATCCTCATTTAAAGTGCCTGGGCAGCTCAAGAGGCAATAATTTTTTTTCTAGAGGGCAGGCAGGGTGCTGCATCGTGGGTCCGGAATTGCCAAACTTGAGGGCTTCGGAGCCAGGAGTGTGAGGACGGAAGTCTGAGAAGACAAGCTAGACTTGGGTTTCAGGGCGAGGGCACGGCAGGTACCCCCTGCAGATCTGAAACAATATCTCATGCATCTGAAGTCAGGGCGAGGATCAGACGTTGGCTCAGGTTGGAGTTTCTGTGCATGATGGCCGCTTCATGAAGGGAGCAGAATCTCGAGGCCATTGAGGTTTTCCCACGTTGGGAGTTGTGGGATGCCCCCTTCAAGGATTCCTACTGCGGGACAATTGAGACCTGTTGGACAGCTCCAGGACATCCCATTTGGAATGACTCCAGAGCACCGTTCGCGGATGGATGCCTGGGAAGCCCGCCTCGCATTCCAATTGTCTCCTAGCAACAAGACAGTTTAGATCTGATGGCTCTGCCGGAGCAACCGGGGTGGCTGAGATGAAATGGAATTTCCTGAGGATGGGTCCTAATGTGTTTTTGTGTCCATGAGGGCCTTGGAATGGGGCGGTGGCACCGGGACCCTCAAGTACTCTCCTTAGCTTTGGACATGGCTCCCATGCACAGGTTTTTTTGTGGAGACGAGATGAGTTCTGATGGGTGCCTCAGGAAAACCCCTATGCTCGTATTGGAATCAGGCTTTTGAGGACACATGCCTGTAACCCAAAGCAATGGATCCTATTATGGCCTAGGGTCCTGTCTGGTTCAATCTTCTTCTCTTGGGACATCCATCTATGGCATGAGTGGAGGTCGATTATCAGCTGGTGTCAGACAGCCCTTGTTTGTTCCGGGCGACCTACACTATTGGGATGGCCTCAGGGACTTTGGAGGTTTCTCCTAATTTGTACGATTTTGGACCATGGAATGGGCAGAATTCCCATGGATTGGTAGGCACAGTCCTAATGTGTGGCTCCAGGGGCCCAGCCTGGAGGGTGTGTGGCCCAAGACTTTGAGGACAGAAGTCTGAAAACACAAACTCAGCTTAGGTTTGGGGACGTAGGTATGGCAGGCCCGATCTACAAACCATGAGAAGAACTCTTCAGGATATGAAGAAAGTGCGGGTCTGAGGCGCTTGCTCAGGCTTTTGTCTCTGGATTTTGTATCAGCGATGGCCGTGGAATGTCGGGGAGGCCTCATGGGCCGTGGACGAATCTTCCTCTCTGAGGATTTGACCCGATTCGCAATTGCTTTTCGTCAATCTGTGGGATGGGATGACTCATTTCAGTTTTGTTACCTCAGGTGTCCCACCAAAAGAGGAATTCCAAAGCTAAGCCGTGGGGAAGACTGAAGGGACAACCCGAACTATAGTTAAAAATTGGGGCCTAGGGGCATGGCAAGCCCAATACGCTGTCTCTTCATCCAGCTGCTGAGTGGCCTTACTTGAGGACTGGGCTCAGCCTGAGGGTCACAATGTGTGTTTGAGACCAATGTGGCCCGCGAGAATGGGCGGGGCCTCATGGGCCACACTGGTTTCAACGACACTGAACGTTGGACAACATGCCAACCACAAGGTATCTTGCCATGGGGAAGGAGTTCTGATTTCAGCATCACCTTCAAACCCGGGCAGTGTTTGGAGATAAGGTCTAGGTTCTGAAACCTGAAAAACGAGGTTGGGAAGAGATGACGACCTAAGGCCATGGAAGCTAGATGTGCTCAGTGTGCGGCCAGCTGTCTGGGAGGGTCCAGGGGGTCCAGGCTCAGGCTGTGTCAGAAAGGGCATTAGTGCCCTGGTCAGCCTATGTATTTGGGGTACAGCCAAGGTCGGTGCAGGTTGATCCTCATTTGGGGTTACTGGATAGCCCCAGAGGACAATGTTTTTCTTCTGGCGGGCAGGCAGAGTGCGGCATTGTAGTTCTGGATTGCCAAACTGGAGGGCTTGTGGGCCAGTAGTCTGACGACAAAAGTCTGAGAACACAAGCTAGGCTTAGGTTTCTGGGTGAGGCCATGGCAGGCACAATCTACAGACCTGAATCGAGATCTCGTGCATCTGAAGTCAGGGCGAGGATCAGACGATCGCTCAGGTTGGAGTTTCTGTCCCTGATGGCCCCTTCATGAATGGGGGGGCATCACGAGGCCATGGGGGTTTTCCACGATGGGAGTTGTGAGAAGCTCCAAACTGCAGAGAGTCTTCTGCAGGACAATTGAGACCTGTTGTTTGGCTCCAGGCCAATGATTCTGAGCAGGGTTCTAAGGATGGATGGCTGGGTAGCCCAACTCGCATTCCATTTATCTGCTAGCAACAAGACAGGTTAGATCTCCTGGATCTGTGGGGAGCAACCGAGGACGCTGCATTGAAATGGACACCCCTGGGATGGGTCCTAATGTGCCTTTGTGTCTAAGGAGACCTTGGAATGAAGCGGTGGCACTTGGGCCCTAAAGAGTTCTACAAAACAGAGGCTTTGACACAGCTCCAACGTGCAAGTTTCCCATGTGTAGATGAGATGTTTTCTGATGGGTGAGTCAAGAAACAGCTATATGCTGCTGTTGAAATCCAGGCCTCTGAGGAGAGATTCCTGGAAACGAAAGCAATGGATCTGATTAGTGCCTAGGGGCCTGTTCTTTCCTTTTTACCTGTGGGGACATCTGTTTATGGGTCTGAGTGCAGGTAGGTGTTCTGTAGGGCTCAGATTGTCCCTGTTTTTCCTGGGAAGCCACGACTATTGAGATGGATCAGGGACTTTGGAGGTTTATCCTATTAGAAGGGTTGTGGCCATTGGAATGGGCACACACAATTCCCTTCGAGAGGGCAAGTACAGTCCTCAGGTTTGGCTCAAGGGGCCTTGGCCTGTAGGTTGTGTAGGCCAGGGCTGTTTGGACAATTGTCTGAAAACACAAACTCGGCTTATGTTTCGGGTCATAGGTATGGCAGGACTGATCTACAGACCATGAGGAGAACTCTTCGGGATTTGAAAGAAGGGCGAGTGTGAGGCTCCTGCTCAAGTTTTTGTCTCTGGATATCGTGTCACTCATGGTCGTGGAATTTCTGGGTGACTTCATGGGAAATGGACGATTCTTACTCTCTGTTGGTTTCGCCCCGTCCAAAGAGTTTGGGGTCATTCTGTGGGCTGGAAGAAGTCCGTTTTTGTTGTTGTTGTTGTTGTTGTTGTTGTTTTCTTTTTTAACCTCAGGTGTCCCACCAAATGAGGGATTCCAGAGTAGAGCCCTGGGGAGGGGCGACTGGACAATCAGAAATCTGGTTAAAAATTGTGGCCTAGGGACCTGTCAAGCCCATTATGAAATCTAATGGTCCAGCCTAGGAGAGGACTTACTAGAGGACAGGACTCATGCTGAGGGTCACAATGCGTGTGTATGCCCTCGTCGCAATCAAGAATGGGCGGGGCCTCAGGGTGAATGCTGGTTTCTCCTACACTGAACGTTGGACAACGTGCCAACAACAAGGGTTCTTGCCAATGGTAAGGAGGAGTTCTGATTTCTACATCACACTCACCCCTGGGCAGTGATTGGAGATAAGATCTCGGTTCTGAAGCCTGAAAACTGAGGTAGGGAAGAGATCATGACCTAAGGCCATGGCGGGTTTTATGTGCTCAGTGTGCTGTCAGCTTTCTGGGTGTTGGTCAGGAGGTCCGGGCTCAGGTTGTGTTCGACAGTGCATTAGTGCCCAGGTTAGACTATATAATTTGGGTAAAGTCGAGTGCGGTGTAGGTTTATCCTCATTTAAGGTGCCTGGGCAGCTCATGAGGCAATAATTTTTTTTCTAGAGGGCAGGCAGGGTGCTGCATTGTGCTTCCGGAATTGCCAAACTTGAGGGCTTCGGGGCCAGGAGTGTGAGGACGGAAGTCTGAGAAGACAAGCTAGACTTGGGTTTCAGGGCGAGGGCACGGCAGGTACGCCCTGCAGATCTGAACCAATATCTCATGCATCTGAAGTCAGGGCGAGGATCAGACGTTGGCTCAGGTTGGAGTTTCTGAGCATGACGGCCGCTTCATGAAGGGAGCGGAATCTCGAGGCCATTGAGGTTTTCCCACGTTGGGAGTTGTGGGATGCCCCCTCAAGGATTCCTACTGCGGGACAATTGAGACCTGTTGGACAGCTCCAGGACATCCCATATGGAATGACTCCAGAGCACCGTTCGCGGATGGATGCCTGGGAAGCCCGCCTCGCATTCCAATTGTCTCCTAGCAACAAGACAGTTTAGATCTGATGGCTCTGCCGGAGCAACCGGGGTGGCTGAGATGAAATGGACTTTCCTGAGGATGGGTCCTAATGTGTTTTTGTGTCCATGAGGGCCTTGGAATGGGGCGGTGGCACCGGGACCCTCCAGTACTCTCGTAAGCTTTGGACATGGCTCCCATGCACAGGATTTTTGTGGAGACGAGATGAGTTCTGATGGGTGCCACAGGAAAACCCCTATGCTCGTATTGGAATCAGGCTTTTGAGGACACATGCCTGTAACCCAAAGCAATGGATCCTATTATGGCCTAGGGTCCTGTCTGGTTCAATCTTCTTCTCTTGGGACATCCATCTATGGTATGAGTGGAGGTCGATTATCAGCTGGTGTCAGACAGCCCTTGTTTGTTCCGGGCGACCTACACTATTGGGATGGCCTCAGGGACTTTGGAGGTTTCTCCTAATTTGTACGATTTTGGACCATGGAATGGGCAGAATTCCCATGGATTGGTAGGCACAGTCCTAATGTGTGGCTCCAGGGGCCCCGCCTGGAGGGTGTGTGGCCCAAGACTTTGAGGACAGAAGTCTGAAAACACAAACTCAGCTTAGGTTTGGGAACGTAGGTATGGCAGGCCCGATCTACAAACCATGAGAAGAACTCTTCAGGATATGAAGAAAGTGCGAGTCTGAGGCGCTTGCTCAGGCTTTTGTCTCTGGATTTTGTATCAGCGATGGCCGTGGAATGTCGGGGAGGCCTCATGGGCCGTGGACGAATCTTCCTCTCTGAGGATTTGGCCTGATTCGCAATTGCTTTTCGTCAATCTGTGGGATGGGATGACTCATTTCAGTTTTGTTACCTCAGGTGTCCCACCAAAAGAGGAATTCCAAAGCTAAGCCGTGGGGAAGACTGAAGGGACAACCCGAACTATGGTTAAAAATTGGGGCCTAGGGGCATGGCAAGCCCAATACGCTGTCTCTTCATCCAGCCACTGAGTGGCCTTACTTGAGGACTGGGCTCAGCCTGAGGGTCACAATGTGTGTTTGTGACCAATGTGGCCCGCGAGCATGGGCGGGGCCTCATGGGCCACACTGGTTTCAACGACACTGGTGTTGGACAACATGCCAACCACAAGGTATCTTGCCATGGGGAAGGAGTTCTGATTTCAGCATCACCTTCAACCCCGGGGAGTGATTGGAGATAAGGTCTAGGTTCTGAAACCTGAAAACCGAGGTTGGGAAGAGATGACGACCTAAGGCCATGTCGGCTGGATGTGCTCAGTGTGCGGCCAGCTGTCTGGGAGGGGCCAGGGGGTCCAGGCTCAGGCTGTGTCAGAAAGGGCATTAGTGCCCTGGTCAGCCTATGTATTTGGGGTACAGCCAAGGTCGGTGCAGGTTGATCCTCATTTGGGGTTACTGGATAGCCCCAGAGGACAATGTTTTTCTTCTGGCGGGCAGGCAGAGTGCGGCATTGTAGTTCTGGATTGCCAAACTGGAGGGCTTGTGGGCCAGTAGTCTGACGACAAAAGTCTGAGAAAACAAGCTAGGCTTAGGTTTCTGGGTGAGGCCATGGCAGGCACAATCTACAGACCTGAATCGAGATCTCGTGCATCTGAAGTCAGGGCGAGGATCAGACGATCGCTCAGGTTGGAGTTTCTGTCCCTGATGGCCCCTTCATGAATGGGGGGGCATCACGAGGCCATGGGGGTTTTCCCATGATAGGAGTTGTGAGAAGCTCCAAACTGCAGAGAGTCTTCGGCAGGACAATTGAGACCTGTTGTTTGGCTCCAGGCCAATGATTCTGAGCAGGGTTCTAAGGATGGATGGCTGGGTAGCCCACCTCGCATTCCAATTGTCTGCTAGCAACAAGACAGGTTAGATCTCCTGGATATGTGGGGAGCAACCGAGGACGCTGCATTGAAATGGACACCCCTGGGGATGGGTCCTAATGTGCCTTTGTGTCTAAGGAGACGTTGAAATGAAGCGGTGGCACTTTGGCCCTAAAGAGTTCTACTAAACAGAGGCTTTGACACAGCTCCAGCGTGCAAGTTTCCCATGTGTAGATGAGATGTTTTCTGATGGGTGAGTCAAGAAACAGCTATATGCTGCTTTTGAAATCCAGGCCTCTGAGGAGAGATTCCTGGAAACGAAAGCAATGGATCTGATTAGTGCCCAGGGGCCTGTTCTTTCCTTTTTACCTCTGGGGACATCTGTTTATGGTCTGAGTGCAGGTAGGTGTTCTGTAGTGCTCAGATTGCCCCTGTTTTTCCTGGGAAGCCACCACTATTGAGATGGATCAGGGACTTTGGAGGTTTATCCTATTAGAAGGGTTGTGGCCATTGGAATGGGCACACACAATTCCCTTGGAGAGGGCAAGTACAGTCCTCAGGTTTGGCTCCAGGGGCCTTAGCCTGTAGTTGTGTAGGCCAGGGCTGTTTGGACAATTGTCTGAAAACACAAACTCGGCTTATGTTTCGGGTCATAGGTATGGCAGGACTGATCTACAGACCATGAGGAGAACTCTTCGGGATTTGAAAGAAGGGCGAGTGTGAGGCTCCTGCTCAAGTTTTTGTCTCTGGATATCGTGTCACTCATGGTCGTGGAATTTCTGGGTGACTTCATGGAAAATGGACGAGTCTTACTCTCTGTTGGTTTGGCCCAGTCCAAAGAGTTTGGGGTCATTCTGTGGGCTGGAAGAAGTCCGTTTTTTTTTTTGTTTTTTTTTTTTTTGTTGTTGTTGTTGTTTTCTTTTTTAACCTCAGGTGTCCCACCAAATGAGGGATTCCAGAGTAGAGCCCTGGGGAGGGGCGACTGGACAATCAGAAATCTGGTTAAAAATTGTGGCCTAGGGACCTGTCAAGCCCATTATGACATCTAATGGTCCAGCCTAGGAGAGGACTTACTAGAGGACAGGACTCATGCTGAGGGTCACAATGCGTGTGTATGCCCTCGTCGCACTCAAGAATGGGCGGGGCCTCAGGGTGAAAGCTGGTTTCTCCTACACTGAACCTTGGACAACGTGCCAACAACAAGGGTTCTTGCCATGGGTAAGGAGGAGTTCTGATTTCTCCATCACACTCACCCCTGGGCAGTTATTGGAGATAAGGTCTCGGTTCTGAAGCCTGAAAACTGAGGTAGGGAAGAGATCATGACCTAAGGCCATGGCGGGTTTTATGTGCTCAGTGTGCGGTCAGCTTTCTGGGTGTTGGTCAGGAGGTCCGGGCTCAGGTTGTGTTCGACAGTGCATTAGTGCCCAGGTTAGACTATATAATTTGGGTAAATTCGAGTGCGGTGTAGGTTTACCCTCATTTAAGGTGCCTGGGCAGCTCATGAGGCAATAATTTTTTTTCTAGAGGGCAGGCAGGGTGCTGCATTGTGGGTCCGGAATTGCCAAACTTGAGGTCTTCGGGGCCAGGAGTGTGAGGACGGAAGTCTGTGAAGACAAGCTAGACTTGGGTTTCAGGGCGAGGGCACGGCAGGTACGCCCTGCAGATCTGAACCAATATCTCATGCATCTGAAGTCAGGGCGAGGATCAGACGTTGGCTCAGGTTGGAGTTTCTGAGCATGACGGCCGCTTCATGAAGGGAGCGGAATCTCGAGGCCATTGAGGTTTTCCCACGTTGGGAGTTGTGGGATGCCCCCTTCAAGGATTCCTACTGCGGGACAATTGAGACCTGTTGGACAGCTCCAGGACATCCCATATGGAATGACTCCAGAGCACCGTTCGCGGATGGATGCCTGGGAAGCCCGCCTCGCATTCCAATTGTCTCCTAGCAACAAGACAGTTTAGATCTGATGGCTCTGCCGGAGCAACCGGGGTGGCTGAGATGAAATGGACTTTCCTGAGGATGGGTCCTAATGTGTTTTTGTGTCCATGAGGGCCTTGGAATGGGGCGGTGGCACCGGGACCCTCAAGTACTCTACTAAGCTTTGGACATGGCTTCCATGCACAGGTTTTTTTGTGGAGACAAGATGAGTTCTGATGGGCGCCTCAGGAAAACCCCTATGCTCATATTGGAATCAGGCTTTTGAGGACACATGCCTGTAACCCAAAGCAATGGATCCTATTATGGCCTAGGGTCCTGTCTGGTTCAATCTTCTTCTCTTGGGACATCCATCTATGGTATGAGTGGAGGTCGATTATCAGCTGGTGTCAGACAGCCCTTGTTTGTTCCGGGCGACCTACACTATTGGGATGGCCTCAGGGACTTTGGAGGTTTCTCCTAATTTGTACGATTTTGAACCATGGAATGGGCAGAATTCCCATGGATTGGTAGGCACAGTCCTAATGTGTGGCGCCAGGTGCCCAGCCTGGAAAGTGTGTGGCCCAAGACTTTGAGGACAGATGTCTGAAAACACAAACTCAGCTTAGGTTTGGGGACGTAGGTATGGCAGGCCTGATCCACAAACCATGTGGAAAAACTCTTGAGGATATGAAGAAAGTGCGAGTCTGAGGCGCTTGCTCAGGCTTTTGTCTCTGGATTTTGTATCAGCGATGGCCGTGGAATGTCGGGGAGGCCTCATGGGCCGTGGACGAATCTTCCTCTCTGAGGATTTGGCCCGATTCGCAATTGCTTTTCGTCAATCTGTGGGATGGGAGACTCATTTCAGTTTTGTTACCTCAGGTGTCCCACCGAAAGAGGAATTCCAAAGCTAAGCCGTGGGGAAGACTGAAGGGACAACCCGAACTATGGTTAAAAATTGGGGCCTAGGGGCATGGCAAGCCCAATACGCTGTCTCTTCATCCAGCCACTGAGTGGCCTTACTTGAGGACTGGGCTCAGCCTGAGGGTCACAATGTGTGTTTGTGACCAATGTGGCCCACGAGCATGGGCGGGGCCTCATGGGCCACACTGGTTTCAACGACACTGAACGTTGGACAACATGCCAACCACAAGGTATCTTGCCATGGGGAAGGAGTTCTGATTTCAGCATCACCTTCAACCCCGGGCAGTGATTGGAGATAAGGTCTAGGTTCTGAAACCTGAAAACCGAGTTTGGGAAGAGATGACGACCTAAGGCCATGGCGGCTCGATATGCTCAGTGTGCGGCCAGCTGTCTGGGAGGGGCCAGGGGGTCCAGGCTCAGGCTGTGTCAGAAAGGGCATTAGTGCCCTGGTCAGCCTATGTATTTGGGGTACAGTCAAGGTCGGTGCAGGTTGATCCTCATTTGGGGTTACTGGATAGCCCCAGAGGACAATGTTTTTTATCTGGAGGGCAGGCAGAGTGCGGCATTGTAGTTCTGGATTGCCAAACTGGAGGGCTTGTGGGCCAGTAGTCTGACGACAAAAGTCTGAGAACACAAGCTAGGCTTAGGTTTCTGGGTGAGGCCATGGCAGGCACAATCTACAGACCTGAATTGAGATCTCATGCATCTGAAGTCAGGGCGAGGATCAGACGATCGCTCAGGTTGGAGTTTCTGTCCCTGATGGCCCCTTCATGAATGGGGGGGCATCACGAGGCCATGGGGATTTTCCCACGATGGGAGTTGTGAGAAGCTCCAAACTGCAGAGAGTCTTCGGCAGGACAATTGAGACCTGTTGTTTGGCTCCAGGCCAATGATTCTGAGCAGGGTTCTAAGGATGGATGGCTGGGTAGCCCACCTCGCATTCCATTTATCTGCTAGCAACAAGACAGGTTAGATCTCCTGGATATGTGGGGAGCAACCGAGGACGCTGCATTGAAATGGACACCCCTGGAGATGGGTCCTAATGTGCCTTTGTGTCTAAGGAGACCTTGGAATGAAGCGGTGGCACTTGGGCCCTAAAGAGTTCTACTAAACAGAGGCTTTGACACAGCTCCAACGTGCAAGTTTCCCATGTGTAGATGAGATGTTTTCTGATGGGTGAGTCAAGAAACAGCTATATGCTGCTTTTGAAATCCAGGCCTCTGAGGAGAGATTCCTGGAAACGAAAGCAATGGATCTGATTAGTGCCTAGGGGCCTGTTCTTTCCTTTTTACCACTGCGGACATCTGTCTCTGGGTCTGAGTGCAGGTAGTGCTCTGTAGGGCTCAGATTGCCCCTGTTTTTCATGGGAAGCCACCACTATTGAGATGGATCACGGACTTTGGAGGTTTATCCTATTAGAAGGGTTGTGGCCATTGGAATGGGCACACACAATTCCCTTGGAGAGGGCAAGTACAGTCCTCAGGTTTGGCTCCAGGGGCCTAGCCTGTAGGTTGTGTAGGCCAGGGCTGTTTGGACAGTTGTCTGAAAACACAAACTCGGCTTATGTTTCGGGTCATAGGTATGGCAGGGCTGATCTACAGACCATGAGGAGAACTCTTCGGGATTTGAAAGAAGGGCGAGTGTGAGGCTCCTGCTCAAGTTTTTGTCTCTGGATATCGTGTCACTCATGGTCGTGGAATTTCTGGGGGACTTCATGGGAAATGGACGAGTCTTACTCTCTGTTGGTTTCGCCCCGTCCAAAGAGTTTGGGGTCATTCTGTGGGCTGGAAGAAGTCAGTTTTGTTGTTGTTGTTGTTGTTGTTGTTGTTTTCTTTTTTAACCTCAGGTGTCCCACCAAATGAGGGATTCCTGAGTAGAGCCCTGGGGAGGGGCGACTGGACAATCAGAAATCTGGTTAAAAATTGGGGCCTACGGACTTGTCAAGCCCATTATGACATGTAATGGTCCAGCCTAGGAGAGGACTTACTAGAGGACAGGACTCATCCTGAGGGTCACAATGCGTGTGTATGCCCTCGTCGCACTCAAGAATGGGCGGTTCCTCAGGGTGAATGCTGGTTTCTCCTACACTGAATGTTGGACAACGTGCCAACCACAAGGGTTATTGCCATGGGTAAGGAGGAGTTCTGATTTCTGCATCACACTCACCCCTGGGCAGTGATTGGAGATAAGGTCTCGGTTCTGAAGCCTGAAAACTGAGGTAGGGAAGAGATCATGACCTAAGGCCATGGCGGGTTTTATGTGCTCAGTGTGCGGTAAGCTTTCTGGGTGTTGGTCAGGAGGTCCGGGCTCAGGTTGTGTTCAACAGTGCATTTGTGCCCAGGTTAGACTATATAATTTGGGTAAAGTCGAGTGCTGTGTAGGTTTATCCTCATTTAAGGTGCCTGGGCAGCTCATGAGGCAATAATTTTTTTTCTAGAGGGCATGCAGGGTGCTGCATTGTGGGTCCGGAATTGCCAAACTTGAGGGCTTCGGGGCCAGGAGTGTGAGGACGGAAGCCTGAGAAGACAAGCTAGACTTGGGTTTTAGGGCGATGGCACGGCAGGTACCCCCTGCATATCTGAACCAATATCTCATGCATCTGAATCAGGGCATAGATCAGACGTTGGCTCAGGTTGGAGTTTCTGTGCATGACGGCCGCTTCATGAAGGGAGCGGAATCTCGAGGCCATTAAGGTTTTCCCACGTTGGGAGTTTTGGGATGCCCCCTTCAAGGATTCCTTCTGCGGGACAATTGAGACCTGTTGGACAGCTCCAGGACATCCCATATGGAATGACTCCAGAGCACCATTCGCGGATGGATGCCTGGGAAGCCCGCCTCGCATTCCAATTGTCTCCTAGCAAGAAGACAGTTTAGATCTGCTGGCTCTATTGATGCCCCGCACCATCATGAAGGGGCCATCCTGAACAGAAACTTCAACCTGAGCCTACGTCTCATCCTCGCCCTGACTTCAGATGCATGAGATTTAGATTTAGCTCTACAGTGTGTGCCTGCCATGATCTTGACCCAAAACCTAAGCCTAGCTTGTGTTCTCACACTTCCCTCCTCACAATTCTGGCCCACAAGCCCTCCAGTGTGAGAATTCCGTCGCCACAATGCAGCACTCTTCCTTCCATCCAGAAGAAAAACGTTGCCCCTGGGGCTACCCAGAAATGCCAAATGAGGATCAATCTGCATGCCATCAACTTTACTCCAATTATACAGTCTAAGCTTGGCACTAATGCCCTGTCTGACACAGCCTGAGCCTGGACATCCTGGATGACACCCAGAAAGGTGGTGTCACACCTAAGGACTGTGCCAGTGCTCTCCAAGGGAACTCTGCCGTTTCATTTGCCACAACCTTACAGATTAGGAGAAACCTCCAATTCCCAAGACCAGCCCAATAGTGTTGGCCTCCCCCAACAAACATGGGTGATCTGACACAAGCGGAGCAGTGACCTCCATTCTGAATCTTAGACAGAGACACTCAGAGGAGAATATTGAAAAGGACAGGCCCCTAGACCGTAATCAGATCCATTGCTTTGGATTCCAGGCATTGTTCCCCAGATGCTTGGTTTCCAATACCAGGTTGTGGGGGTTTCAGAACAAATCTCGTCTCTACATGGGAAACTTGCTCTTTGGAGCTGCATCAAAACCTCAGGTTAGGAGAATTCTTCAGGGAAACAGAGCCACTGCCCCATTCCAAGGGATCCATGGACACAAATCCACATCATGACTGATCCTCATGAGAGTGCATTTCAATTCAGCCCCCTCGGTTGTTCCCCCAGTGACAGCAGATCGAATCCTCCTTTTCACTAGGACACAACTGGAATGCAAGTTGGACTGCCCAGGCATCCATCATTAGAACTGTGCTTTGGAGCATTTCTTATGGGACGTCCTTGATCCATCCAAAAGGTCGTGACTGTCCCGCTGACGGAATCCTTGTGGTTTGGAGCATCACACACTCACAAAGTTGGAAATCTTCCATGGTTTCCTGATGCCCCCCCCACCTTCATGAAGGGGACATCATGTACAGAAACTCCAACCTAAGCCAACATCTGATCCTCGCCCTGACTTCAGATGCACGAGATCTCATTTCAGGTCTGTAGAGTGTGCCTGCCATGTCACCGCTGCGAATTCAAAGCTGAACTTGTGTTCTCAGACTTCTGTCCTAAAACACCTGGCCCACAAGCCCTGAAGTTGGTAATTCTGGAGCCAGAATGCAGCACTCTGCCTGCCCTGCAGAAGAAAATCTTTGCCCTATGGGGCCAACCAGAAACCCCAAATGAGGACCAACCTTCACATCACTCGACTGTACCCCAATTATACAGTCTAGCCTGGGGACTAATGCCCTGCCTGACACAGCCTGAGCCCAGACCTCATGATGGACACAGACATCTGGCTGCACACTAAGTGCATCGGACCCACCATGGCCTTAGGTCGTCATCTCTTACCAACCTCGGTTTTCAGGCTTCAGAATCTAGACCTTATCTCTACTCACTGCCATGCCGTGTACGTGATGCAGAAATCAGAACTCCTCCTTCCCCATGACCAGAAACCCTGTGGTTGGCATGTTGTCCAACGTGCAGTGTAGGAGAAACCAGCATGGCCCATGAGGCCTCAGACATGCTTGAGGGCTGCAATGGGCACAAACACACATTAGGACCCTAAGCATGAACCCTGGCCTCAAGTAAAGCCTCTCCGGGGATGGACCAAGAGCCCACATATGGAGATTACCATGCCCCTACTCCCCAAACCTTAACCAGTGCTTGAGAAGTCTAGTCACCCCTACTCAGATCTCTTCTCTAGAATCCCTCCTTGGTGGGACACATGAGGTTAAAAAAAAAATAGAGAAAGGACTTCTACCGTCCAAAGAATGACCGCAAACACTTGGAATTGGGCCAAATTCACAGAGAGAAATACTCGTCCATGGCTGATGAGGCCATCCTGACATTCCACGGCCACCATTGACACAAAATCCGGAGACAAAAGCCTGAAAAAGCGCCACACACTGGCCCTTTGTTCAAAGCCTGAAAAATTCTCATGGTCTGTAGATCGGGCCTGCCATACCTATGTCCCCAAACCTAAGCCAAGTTTGTGTTTTCAGACTTCTGTCTCCATTGTCCTGGCCCACACACCCTCAAGGCTTGGCCCCATGGAGCCACACCTCAGGACTGTGCCTGCCCTCTCCATGGGAATTCTGCTCATTCCTTTGGCACAACCTGACAGATTAGGAGAAACATCCGAAGTCCCCGAGGCCACCCCAATATTGTAGGATGTCCGGGACAAACAGGGACCATCTGCCACAAGCTGAGCCACTACCTCCAATCAGACCTGTAGATAGATATCCATAGAAAAGAAGATTGAACAGGACAGGCACCTAGGCCCTAAACGGATCCATTGCTTTTGTTTTCACGTATCTCTCCTCAGAGGCCTGGATTCCAATACCAGCACATGAGGGTTTCTGGAGCTACCAATCAGAACAAATCGCATGCCACATGGGAATCATGCTATATGGAACTGTGTCTAAATCTCCAGTTAGGAGAAAATTTCACGTCACTGGAGCCACCGCCCCATTCCAATGTCTCAATGGACACAATCCCACATTATGACCCATCCTCAGGAGAGTCCATTTCAACTCAAACCTGGCGGTTGCTCACCCAGTGCCAGCAGATCAAACCTGCTTTGTCACTAGGAGACAATTGGAATGCGAGTTTGTTGCCCAGGTATCCGTTGTTAGAACTCTGCTCTGGAGAAATTCCTAATGGGGTGTCCTTGATCCATTCAACAGGTCTCAACTGTCCTGCAGAAGGAATCCTTGTAGTTTGCAGCATCACACACTCGCACCGTGGGAAAACCTCCATGGCCTCGTGATGCCTCCACCTTCAGGTAGAGGACATCATGGACAGAAACTCCCGTCTGATTCGCCCTGACTTCAGATGCATGAGATCTCAATTCAGCTCTGCAGAGTGTGCCTGCCTTGCCCTCGCCCAAAACCTAAGCCAGCTCACGTTCTCAGACTTCCGTCCTCACACTCCTGGCCCACAAGCCTTCCACTTTGGGAATTCTGGAGACAAAATTCAGCACACTGCCTGCCCTCCAGAAGAGAGACTTTGCCCTAGGGGTCTACCCAGAAACATCAAATGAGGATCAACCTGCAATTCTCTAGACTGTACCCCAATTATACAGTCTAGCCTGGGCACTAATGCCCTGTCTGACACAGCCTGACCCCAGACCTCGTGACCGACACCCAGACACCTGGCCTCACACTGAACACATCGAACATGCCATGGCCTTAGGTCATCATCTCTTCCCAACCTTGGTCTTCAGGCTTCAGAACCTAGACATTATCTCCACTCACAACTAAGTGATGTACGTGATGCAGAAATCAGAACTTCACCTTCCCCATGACCAGAAACCTTGTGGTTGGCATGTTGTCCAACGTTCATTATATGAGAACCCAGCATGGCCCATGAGGCCTCAGACATGCTTGAGGGCCGCGATGGGCATAAACACACATTAGGACCCTAAGCATGAACCCTGGCCTCAAGTAAGCCTCTCCGGGGCTGGACCAAGAGCCTGCATATGGGACTTGCCATGCCCCTACTCCCCCAATCCAAGCCAGAGCTTGAGAAGTCTAGTCAACCTTATTCAGAGCTCTTTTCTGGAATCCCTCTTTGGTGGTACACATAAGGTAAAAAAAAAAAAAAAAAACCAAGATAAAGAAAAAAAAAAAAAGTAAGGACTCCTACCATCCAAAGAATGACCCCAAACACTTGGAATTTGGCCAAATCCACAGAGAGAAATACTCGTCCATGGTCGATGAGGCCAGCCTGACATTCCACGGCCACCATTGACACAAAATCTGGAGACAAAAACCTGAAAAAGCGCCACACACTTGCCCTTTGTTCAGAGCCCCCAAAATTCTCAAGGTCTGTAGATCGGGCCTGCCATACCTATGTCCCCAAACCTAAGCCGAGTTTGTGTTTTCAGACTTCTGTCTCCATTGTCCTCACCCACACACCCTAAAGGCTGGGCCCCATGGAGCCACACCTCAGGACTGTGCCTGCCCTCTCCAAGGGAATTCTGCTCATTCATTTGGCACAACCTGACAGATTAGGAGAATCATCCAAAATCTCTGAGGCCATCCCAATAGTGTAGGACGTCCTGGACATACAGGGACCCTCTGGCACAAGCTGAGCCACTACCTCCAATCAGAACCTTAGACAGATATCCATAGAAAAGAATATTGAACAAGACAGGCACCTAGGCCCTAATTGGATCCATTGCTTTTGTTTTCAGTCATCTCTCCTCAGTGGCCTGGATTCCAATACCAGCATAAGGGGGTTTCCAGAGATACCTATCAGAAAAAATCTCGTCTCCACATGGGAATCTTGCTCTATGGAGCTGTGTCATAACCTCCAGTTAGGAGAAAACTTCAGGTCACTGGAGCCACTGCCCCATTTGAATATCTCCATGGACACAATCCCAAATTATGACCCATCCTCAGGAGAGTCCATTTCAACTAAACCCCCTCGGTTGCTACCCCAGAGCCAGCAGATTGAACCTGCCTTGTCGCTAGGAGACAATTGAAATGCAAGTTGGGCTCTTCAGGCATCCATCCTTACAACCCTGCTCTTGCGTCGTTCCTTATGGGACATCCTTGAGCCATCCAACAGGTCTCGACTGTCCCACAGGAGTCCTTGTGCATGGACCACCTAACAACTCATATCATGGAAAGCTTCCAAGGTCACATGATGCCCCCAATCTTCATGAAGGCAGATCATGGAAAGAAACTCCAACCTGAGCCAACAGCTGATCTTCGCCTTGACTTCAGATGCACGAGATCTTGATTCAGCTCTTCAGAGTGTACCTGCTGTGCCGTCACCCCAAAACCTAAGCGTAGCTAGTGTTCTCCGACTTCCGTCCTCACTCTCCTGGACCACATGCCCTCTATTTTGGGATTTCCGATGACACAGTGCTGCACTCTGCCTGCCCTCTAGAAGAAAAATATTGCCCTATGGGTCTACCCAGAAACCTCAAATGAGGATAAACCTGCACGTCACTCAACTGTACGCCAATTATATAGTCTAGCCTGTGCACTAATGCCCTGTCTGACATAACCTGAGGCCTGAATTCCCAACCGACACCCAGACAGCTTGCAGTACACTGAGAACATCTGAACCGCCATGGCCTTAGGTCGCCATCTCTTTCCAACTTCGGTTTTCAGGCTACAGAATCCTAGACCTTATCTCTACTCACTTCCCATGGGTGAACGTGATGCAGAAATCAGAACTCCTCCTTCCCTCTCGCCAGAATCTTGTGGTTGGCATCTTGTCCAACGTTCAGTGGAGGACCCCTGTAGGGCCTACAGGGGTAGTAGTAGGGCCCCTGAGGGTAGTGTAGGGTCCCTGAGGCCCTGCCTATGCTTAAGAGCTGCGGTGGGCTCAAACACACATTGGGACCCTCAGTTTGAGCCCTGTCCTCAAGTAAAGCCTCTCAGTGGCTGTACCATGAGCCCACATATGGGGCCTGCCATGCCCCAAGTCACCCAATCTTAACCAGAGGTAGAGACATCTAGTCACCCCTACTCAGGGCTCTGCTCTGGAATCCCTCTTTGGTGGGACATTTGAGGTAAATAAACACAGAAAGGACTCCTCCCACTCACAGAATGACCCCAATCACTTGTTATTGGGCCATCCCAAGTGATTGGGGTCCAGAGAGAAAGACTCGTCCATGGCCCATGAGGCCAGCCCGACATTCCACGGCCACTATTGACACAAAATCCAGAGACATAAGCTTCAGCAAGCGTTCACACTCACCCTTAGGTCATAGCCCAAAAAATTCTCCTCATAGTCTGTAGATTTGCCACCATACCTACGTCCCCAAACCTAAGCCGAGTTTGTGTTTTCAGACTTCTATCCTGACATCCCTGTCCCACACACCCTCCACACTGAGGCCCCTGGAGCCACACCTCAGGACTGTGCCTGCCCTCTCCAAGGAAATTCTTCCCATTCCATTGGCCACAACCCTACAGATAAGGAGAAACCTCCAAAGTCCCAGAGGCAATTCCAATAGTGTAGGCCACCCAGGACAAAGAGGGGCGATCTCTCACAAGCTGAGCAACGACGTCAACTCACCCGTAGACAGATAACCCAAGAGAAGAAGATTAAACTGGCCTGGCCCCTAGAATGTAATTGGTTCCATTGCTTTTTTTTCTAAGCATCTCTCCTCAGAGGCCTGTTTTCCAATACCAGCATATGGGGGATTCCAGAGATACCAATTAGAACAAATCTTGTCTTCACATGGGAAACTTATCCTTTGGAGCTCTGTAAAAGCCTCCAGTTAGGAGAAACCTTCAGGTAGCCGGAGCAACCGCCCTATTCCAAGGTCTCCATGGACACATACCCGCATTATGACCATTCGGCAGGAGAGTACATTTCAACTCACCCCCGTCGATTACTCCCCCAGAGGCAGAATATCAAACCTGCCTTGTCGCTAGGAGACAACTGGAATGCAAAGCAGACTCTCTAGGCATCCATCCTTGGAATCCTGCTCTGGCGCCGTTCCATATGGGATGTCCTGGAGCCTTCCAACAGGTCTTGACTGTCCCACAGAAGGAATCCTTGCAGATTGGAGCATTTCACAACTCCTATCGTGGGAAAACCTACATGGCCTCATGAGATGCTCCCCTTTATAAAGGGGCCATCATGGACAGAAACTCCAACCTGAGCCAACTTCTGATGCATTGCTTTGGTTTCTAGGTATCTCTCCTCAGAGGCCTGGTTTCCAATATCAGAATATGGGGGTTTCCTAAGGAAACAATCAGAACAGATCTCATCTCCACATGGGAAACTTGCTCTTTGGAGCTGTGTCAATACCTCAGGTTAGGAGGATCCTTCAGGGCGCTGGCGCCATGGCCCAATCCCAAGGTCCCCAAGGACACAAACTTACATTATAATCCATTCTCAGGAGAGTCCATTTCAAATCAGCCCCCTCGGCTGCTCACCTAGAGGCAGCAGATCAAACCTTCCTTGTCACTAGGAGACAGTTAGAATGGGAGGCGGGCTGCCCAGGCATCCATCCTTAGAACCCTGCTCTGGAGAACTTCTTTATGGGACGTCTTGAATCCAACCAACCTGTCTTGACTGTCTCGCAGAATGTATCCTTGTGGTTTGAAGCATCACACAATAACACTGTGAGAAAACCTCCATTTCCTCATGATGCCCCACACCTTCATAAATGGGCTATCATGGACAGAAACTCCATCCTAAGCCAAAGTCTGATCCTCGCCCTGAATTCAGAAGCATGAGATCTCGATTCAGCACTTGAGAGTGTGCCTGCTGGGCCCTCTCCCCGAAACCTAAGCCAAAGTTGTGTTATCAGACTTCCGTCCTCAGAATCCTGGCCACACCCCTCCAGTTTGGAAATTCTGGAGACACAATGCAGCACTCTGCCTGGCCTCCAGAAGAAAAATGTTGCCCTATAGGGCTAACCAGAAACGCCAAATGAGTAACAACCTGCATGCCACTCGACCATACCCCAATTATACAGTCTAGCCTGTGCACTAAAGCCCTGTCTGACACAGCCTGAGGGCAGACCTCCAGTCCAACACCAGGACAGCTGGCCGTACACTGAGCATATCATACCCACAATGGCTTTAGGCCATCATCTCTACCCAACCTCAGTTTTCACCTTCAGAACCTAGACCTTATCTCCACTCACTGCTCAGGAGAGAACGTGATGCAAAAATCAGAACTTCTCCTTCGCCATGGCAAGAAACCTTGTGGTTGGCATGTAGTCCAACGTTCATTGTAGGAGAAAGCAGCATGGACTATGAGGCCCCACCTATCCCTGAGGGCCACAATGTGCACAAACACACATTGTGACCCTCAGCGTGAGCCCTATCCTCATGTGAAGCCTCTAGTGAATGGAACAACAGCCCACATATGGGGCTTGCCAAGCCCCTAGTCACCCAATCTCAACCAGATTTTGAGATGTCAAGTCACCCGACTCAGGGCTCTGCTCTGGAATCCCTCTTTGGTGGGACACCTGAGGTAAAAAAAAAAAAAATACAGAAAGGACTTTTCCCATCCACAGAATGATCCCAACCTCTTGGGATCAGGCCAAATCACCAGAGAAAGAATTGTCCATGGCCCTTGAGGACACCCCGACATTCCACAGCACCGTTGACACAAAATCCAGAGACAAAAGCCTGAGCAAGCGCCACATACTCGCCCTTTGTTCATAGCCCGAAAAATTCTCACGGTCTGTAGATCGAGCCTTCATACATACATCCCCAAACCTAAGCTGAGTTTGTGTTTTCAGACTTCTGTCCCCACAGTCCTGGCCCACACACCATCCAAGCTGGGGCCCCTGGAGCCACACCTCAGGACTGTGGCTTCCCTCTCCAGGGGAATTCTGCCATTTCCATTGGCCACAACCCTATAGATTAGGAGAAACCTCCAAACTCCCCGAGGCCATCAGAATAGTGTTGGCTGCCCAGGACAAACAGGGATGATCTTTCACAAGTTAGGAAACTACCTCCACTCAGACCCAGAGACAGATATCCCCATAGAATAAGATTGAACTGGACAGGCACTTAGGCCCTAATCAGATCCAATGCTTTTGTTTCCAGGCATCTCTCCTCAGAGGCCTGGTTTCCAATACCAGCATAGGGGAATTACTGTGGCACTCATCAGAAAAATCTCGTCTCCACATAGGAAATGTACTCTTTGGAGCTCTATAAAAACCTCTGTTTAGGAGAATCTTTCAGGGCCCCGGATCAAGCGCCCAATTCCAAGGTCTCCATGGACTTAAACCCACATTATGATCTATCCTCGGGAGCGTCCATGTCAACTCAACCCCCTTGGTTTCTCCCCCAGGGCCTGCAGATCAAACCTGCCTTGTTGCTAGGAGACAACTAGAATGGGAGGTGGGCTGCATAGGCATCAATCCTTAGAACCCTACTCTGGAGTCATTCCATATGGGACATCCTAGAGCCATCCAACAGGTCTCAAGTGTCCCACAGAAGGAATATTTGCAGTCTGGATCATCTCACAACTCCCATTGTGGGAAAATCTACATGGCCTCTTGAGACGCTCCACTTTATAAAGTGGCCATCATGGACAGAAACTCCAACCTGAGCAAACGTCTGATATTCGCCCTGACTTCAGGTGCATGAGATCATGATTCAGCTCTGCAGAGTGTGCCTTCTGTGCCCTCACCCCAAAAACTAAGCCTAGCTTGTGTTCTCAGACTACAGTCCTCACACCCCTGGCCCAAAAGCCCTACAGTTTGGCAATCCTGGGGCCACAATGCAGCACTCTGCTAGCCCTCCCAGAGAAAAACGTTGCCTAATGGAACTACCTAGAAACCCGAATGAGGATCAATTGAACGCCACTCGACTGCACCCCAAATATACAGTCTACCCTGTCTAATGCCTTGTCTGACACAGCATGAGCCCACACCTCCAGACCTACGCTCAACAGCTGGCCACACACTGAGCTCATTGGACCCAACAGGTCCTTAGGTCTTCATCTCTTCCCAACCTCGGTTTTCGGGTTTCAGAACCTAGACCTAAACTCCAATCACTGTCCAGCGGTGAACGTGATGCAGAAGTCACAACTCTTCCTTCGCCATGGCCAGAAACCTTGTGGTTGGCATATTCTCCAACGTTCAGTGTCGGAGAATCCAACATGGCCCATGAGGCCCTTCCCATGCTTGAGGGCCTTGTTGGCACAAATAGGCATTGTGACCCTCAGCATGAGCCCTGTCCTCAAGGAAGGCCTCTCAGTGTCTGAATCAAGAGCCCACATATTGGATTTGCCATGCCCCTAGGCCCCCAAACTAAAACAGAGGTGAGGTTGTCCAGTTGTCCCTCCCGAGGACTCTGCTCTGGAATCCCTCTTTTATTGGGACACATGAGGTACAAAAAATAAAATAAAATAAAATAAAAAACAGAAAGGACTCCTCCCATCCCACAGAACGTACCCAAACTCTTGGGATTGGGTCAAATCCTCAGAGAAGGAAAGCCGTCCACAACCCATGAGGCCACGCCAGCATTCCACCCACATTGTTGTCACCAATCCAGAGACAAAATCTGAGCAAGCAACTCAAACTCAAACTTTTTCATATCCTGAAGTGTTGTCACGGTCTGTAGATTGGGCATGCCATAACTATGTCCCCAATCCTAAGCAGAGTTTGTGTTTTCAGATTTTTGTCCCCACAGGCCTGGCCCACACACCCTCAAGGTTGGGGCCCTAGAGCCAAACTCAGAACTTTGCCTGCCCTCTCCAGGGGATTTCTGCCCATTCCATTGGCCACAACCCTATACATTAGGAGAAACTCCAAAGTCCTGAGGCCATCCCAATATTATAGGCTGCCCAGGACAAACAGGGGCGATCTGACACAAGCTGAGCAACTACATCCCCTCAGATCCTTATACACGTATCCTCAGGAAAGTGATTGAACCGGACAGGCACCTAGGCCCTAATCATCTCGATTGCTTTTGTTTCCAGTCATCTCTCCTCAGAGGCCTGGTTTCCAATACCAGCATATGGGAGATTCCTTAGGCACTCATCAAAACAATTCTCTTCTCTACATAGGAAACATACTCTTTAGAGCTCCATCAAAACCTCCAGTTATGAACATCCCTCAAGGACCCGGATCAAGACCCCATTCCAAGGTCTCCATGGACACAAATGCACATTATGACCCATCCTCAACTCACCCATTTCAACACACCCGATTCAGTTGCTCCCCTAGATCAGGCAGATCGAACTTGCCTTGGCTCTATGAGACACCTGGAATGGGAGGCAGGCTGCCGAGGCATCCATCCTTAGAACCCTGCTCTGGATAACTTCCTTATGGGATGTCCTGGAGCCATCCAACAGGTCTCGACTGTCCCACAGAAGGAATCATTGCGGTTTGGAGCATCTCACAATTCCCATCGTGGGAAAACCTCCATGTCCTCGTGACACGCTCCCCTTCATGAAGGGGCCGTCATGGACAGAAACTCCGACCTAAGCCAACGTCTGATCCTAGCTCTGTCTTCAGGTATACGGGATCTCGAATCATCTCTGCAGAGGGTGCCTGCCGTCCCCTCACCCCGAAATCTAAGTCTGGCTTGTGTTCTAAGAATTTTTTCCTCACACTCCTGGCCCACAAGCCTTCCAGTTTGGGAATTCTGGAGCCACTATTTGACACTGTGTCTTCCCTACAGAAGAAAAACGTTGACCTCTGGGGCTACCCAGTAACTACAAATGAGTACCATCCTGCACGAAACTCGCCTGCACCCCAATGATACAGTCTAGCCTGGGCACTAATTCCCTGTCTGCCACAGCCTGAGCCTGCACCTCCTAACCCACACTCAACAGCTAGCCGAACACTGAGCACATCAGACACACCATGGCCTTAGGTCTTCATCTCTTCCCAACCTCAGTTTTCAGGCTTCAGAACCTAGACCTTAAATCTAATCACAGTCCAGGAGTGAAAGTGTTGCAGAAATTAGAACTCCTTTTTCCCCATGGCCAGAAAACTTTTGGTTGCCATATTGTGCAACGTTCAGTGTAGGAGAAACCAGCATGGTACATTAGGCCACGCCCTGCCTTGAGGGGCTCCTTGGGCACAAAAACACATTGTGAAACTCAGTGTGAGACCTATCCTCAAGGAAGGCCTCTCAGTGTCTGGACCAAGAGCCCAAATATGGGGCTTGCCATGTTCTTAGGTCCCAATGTTAACCAGAGGTCTGGTTGTCCGGTCGCCCCTCCCCAGGACTCTGCTCTGGAATCCCTCTGTTGGTGGTACACCTGAGGTAAAAAAAAAAAAAAAAAAACACAAAGGCCTCCTCCCTTCCGACACAATGACCCCAAACCCTTGGGATCGGGTCAATCCCCAGAAAGGGAGCCTCATCGATGGCCCATGAGGACACCCCGACATTCCATTGCAATCGGTGACACATTTCCAGAAAAAAAAAAAAAAAAGCATGAGCAAGCACCTCACATTCGCCCTTTGTTCATATCCCGAAGAGTTCTCCTCAGGGTCTATAGATCGGGCCGGCCATACCTACATCCACCAACCTAAGTGGAGTTTGTGTTTTCAGACTTTTGTCGAAATAGCCCTGGACCACACACGCTCCACACTTGGGTCCCTGGAGCCACACCTCAGGACTCTGCTTCCCTTTCAAGGGAATTCTTCCCATTCCATTGGCCACAACCTTGCAAATGTGGAAAAACATCCAAAGTCACCGAGGCCATCCCAATAGTGTAGGCCGCCCAGGACAAACAGGGGTGATCTCAAACCAGCTGAGCAACTACCTCCACTCAGACAACAGATGTCCCCAGAGAAGAATATTGAACCGGACAGGCCCCTAGGCCCTAATCAGATCCATTGCTTTGGTTTCCAGGCATCTCTCCTCAGAGGCCTCGTTTCCAATACCAGCATATGGTGGTTTCCTGAGGCACCAATAAGAACAAATCTCGTCTACCCATGGAAAACTTGCTCATTAGAGCTTTGTCATAACCTCTGGTTAGGAGAATCCTTCAGGGCCCTGGGGCCACTGCCCCATACCAAGGTCTCCATGGACTCAATCCAACATTAAGACCATCCTCAGGAAAGTCCATTTCAACTCAGCCCCCTCTGTTGCTACCCCAAGCCAGCAGATTAAACGTTTCTTGTTGCTAGGAGACAATTGGAATGTGAGGCTGGCTGCCCAGCCATCCATACGTAGAACCCTGTTCTGGAAAAATACCTTATAAGACGTCCTGGAGCCATCCAACAAATCTTAATTGTCCCACAGAAGGAATCCTTGCGGTTTGGAGCATCCCACAACTCCAATAGTGGCAAAACGCCCATGGCCTCATAATCCCCCCTCTTCTTGAAGGGGCCATCATGGACAGAAACTCAAACCTGAGCAAAGTCTGATCCTCGACTGACTTCAGATGCATGAGATCTCAATTCAGCTCTGCAGAGTGTGCCTGCCATGTCCTTGCCCCGAAACCTAAGCCTAGCTTGTGTTCTCAGCCACGTCCTCACTCTCCTGGCCCACAAGCCCTCCAGTTTGGGAATTCCGAAGCCACAATGCAGCATGCTGCCTGCCCTCCAGAAGAAAAACTTTGCCCTATGCTGCTAATAAGAAACCCCAAATGATTTTCTAATGCATGTCACTCGATGGTAAAGCAATTATAGAGTCTACCCTGTATACTAATGCCCTGTCTGGCACAGCCTGAGACATGACATCCCAAACAAAACCCAGACAGCTGGCCCCAACCTGGACACATAGGACCCGCTATTGCTGTAGGTCGTCATCTCTTCCCAACCTCGGTTTTCAGGCTTCAGAACCTAAACCTTATCTCCAATCACTGCCCAGGGGTGAACGTGATGCAGAAATTAGAATTCCTCCTTCCCCATGGCCAGAAACCTTGTGGTTGGCATGTTGTCCAACGTTCAATGTGGGAAAACCTGCATTGTCCGAAAGGCCACGCCAGTGCTTGAGGGCCGCCTAGGGCACAGACATGCATTGTGACCTGCAGCGTGAGTCCCGTATTAAAGTAACGCCTTTCAGTGGCTGGACCAAGATCCTGCATATGGGGCTTGTCATATCCATAGGCCCCCAGGCTTAACCAGAGGGCGAGTATTCCAGTTGTCAGTACCCACTGCTATGCTCTAGAATCCCTCTACTTGGGGGACACATGAAGCAGAAAACAGGACACTTCCCTTCCCACAGAATGACCCCAAACTCTTGGGGGCTGGACAAACTACCAGAGAGGGAGACTTCTACGACCCATGAAGCAACTCCTACATTAAACGGCCATTGTGGACAAAACATCCAGAGACAAAAGCCTGAGCGACTGCCTCCCTCTCACCCTTCTTTCAGATCCAGAAGAGCTCCCCTCGTGGACTGTAGATCAGGCCTGCCGTAACCTCGGCCCCTAACCTGAGCTGAGTTAGGGTTTTTGGATGTCTGTCTGCACAGCCATGGCCCACCCAGCCTCCAGGCAGGGGACTCTGGAGCCACACCACAGTACTGTGCCTGCTCTCTCCTAAGAAACTGCCCATTCCATTGGCCACAACTCTACAAAATAGTAGAAACCTCAAGGTCTCCAAGGACATCCCACTACCGCAAGCCGCACTGGACAAATAGGGGCATTATGACACAAGCTGAGCAACTACTACCTCCATGCAGACACACAGACAGATATCCGCAGACAGAAGATTGAACCAGACAGGCCCCTAGGCTCTATTATGAACTCTTGCTTTGGTGTCCAGGTATCACTCCTCAGAGGCCTGGGTTCGAAGACCAGCATACGGGGCTTTCCTGAGGCACCAGACAGAAGACCTCTCATCTCCACATGGGAAGCTTCCTTGTTGGAGTTGTGTCAAGCCCTTCGGGTTGGAGAATCCTGCAGAGTCCCTTAGCTACTGCCACATTCCAAGGTCTCCATGGCCACCAACCCACATTATGACTCATCCTCAGGAGAGTCCATTTTAACTCAGCCTTCTGGGTAGCTAACCCAAGATCCCGCAGATTGAGCGTGCCTTGTCTCGACCAGGCAATGGGAAGGTGAGCTGGCGTTTCTCGGCATCCACGCTTAGGGCCCTGCTCTCGAGTCTTTCTGTATGGGGCATCCTGGAACTATCCAATAGTACTCGACTGTCCTGATGAAGGAAACTTTGAAGTTTGGAGCAGCTCACAACTCCCAGCGTAGGGAAACCTCCCTGGCCTCATGACGCCCCCACCCCCTTCAGGAAGGGGCCGTCATGGACACAAACTCCAGCTTGAGGCAACATCTGATACTCGCCCTGACCTCACCTGCAGGAGATCTCGATTCAGCCTCTGCAGAGTGGGCCTGCCATGCTCTTGGCCCCAAAACTCGTGCTAGCTTGTGTTTTCAGACTTCCTTCCTCACAATCCTGGACACACCCCTCCAGTTAGGCAATTCTGGAGACACAATGCAGCACTCTGCCTGCCCTCCAGAAGAAAAATGTTGCCCTATAAGGCTAACCAGAAACCCCAAATGAGTAACAACCTGCATGCCACTCGACCATACCCCAATTATACAGTCTAGTCTGTGCACTAAAGCCCTGTCTGACACAGCGTGAGGGCAGACCTCCAGTCCAACACCCAAACAGCTGGCCGTACACAGACCATATTACACCCACAATGGCTTTAGGCCATCATCTCTACCCAACCGCATTTTCACCTTCAGAACCTAGACCTTATCTCCACTCACTGCTCAGGAGTGAACGTGATGCAAGAATCAGAACTTCTCTTTCGCCTTGGCAAGAAACCTAGTGGTTGGCATGTTGTCCAATGTTCATTGTAGGAGAAAGCAGCATGGACTATGAGGCCCCACCTATCCCTGAGGGCCACAATGTGCACAAACACACATTGTGACCCTCAGCGTGAGCCCTATCCTCATGTAAAGCCTCTTAGTGACTGGAACAACAGCCCACATATGGGGCTTGCCAGGCCCCTAGTCCCCCAATCTCAACCAGAGTTCGAGATGTCTAGTCACCCCTACTCAGGGCTCTACTCTGGAATCCCTCTTTGGTGGGATACCTGAGGCTAAAAAAAAAAAAAATACAGAAAGGACTCTTCCCATCCACAGAATGATCCCAACCACTTGGGATCAGGCCAAATCATCAGAGAAAGAATTGTCCATGGCTTTTGAGGACACCCCGACATTCCGCGTCCACCGTTGACACAAAATCTAGAGACAAAAGCCTGAGCAAGCGCCACATACTCGCCCTTTGTTCATAGCCCGGAAAATTCTCACGGTCTGTAGATCGAGCCTACATACATACATCCCCAAACCTAAGCTGAGTTTGAGTTTTCAGACTTCTGTCCCCACAGTCCTGGCCCACACACCATCCAAGTTGGGGCCCCTGGAGCCACACCTCAGGACTGTGGCTTCCCTCTCCAGGGGAATTCTGCCATTTCCATTGGCCACAACCCTATAGATTAGGAGAAACCTCCAAACTCCCCGAGGCCATCAGAATAGTGTTGGCTGCCCAGGACAAACAGGGATGATCTTTCACAAGTTAGGAAACTACCTCCACTCAGACCCAGAGACAGATATCCCCATAGAATAAGATTGAACTGGACAGGCACTTAGGCCCTAATCAGATCCAATGCTTTTGTTTCCAGGCATCTCTCCTCAGAGGCCTGGTTTCCAATACCAGCATAGGGGAATTACTGTGGCACTCATCAGAAAAATCTCGTCTCCACATAGGAAATGTACTCTTTGGAGCTCTATAAAAACCTCTGTTTAGGAGAATCTTTCAGGGCCCCGGATCAAGCGCCCAATTCCAAGGTCTCCATGGACTTAAACCCACATTATGATCTATCCTCGGGAGCGTCCATGTCAACTCAACCCCCTTGGTTTCTCCCCCAGGGCCTGCAGATCAAACCTGCCTTGTTGCTAGGAGACAACTAGAATGGGAGGTGGGCTGCATAGGCATCAATCCTTAGAACCCTACTCTGGAGTCATTCCATATGGGACATCCTAGAGCCATCCAACAGGTCTCAAGTGTCCCACAGAAGGAATATTTGCAGTCTGGATCATCTCACAACTCCCATTGTGGGAAAATCTACATGGCCTCTTGAGACGCTCCACTTTATAAAGTGGCCATCATGGACAGAAACTCCAACCTGAGCAAACGTCTGATATTCGCCCTGACTTCAGGTGCATGAGATCATGATTCAGCTCTGCAGAGTGTGCCTTCTGTGCCCTCACCCCAAAAACTAAGCCTAGCTTGTGTTCTCAGACTACAGTCCTCACACCCCTGGCCCAAAAGCCCTACAGTTTGGCAATCCTGGGGCCACAATGCAGCACTCTGCTAGCCCTCCCAGAGAAAAACGTTGCCTAATGGAACTACCTAGAAACCCGAATGAGGATCAATTGAACGCCACTCGACTGCACCCCAAATATACAGTCTACCCTGTCTAATGCCTTGTCTGACACAGCATGAGCCCACACCTCCAGACCTACGCTCAACAGCTGGCCACACACTGAGCTCATTGGACCCAACAGGTCCTTAGGTCTTCATCTCTTCCCAACCTCGGTTTTCGGGTTTCAGAACCTAGACCTAAACTCCAATCACTGTCCAGCGGTGAACGTGATGCAGAAGTCACAACTCTTCCTTCGCCATGGCCAGAAACCTTGTGGTTGGCATATTCTCCAACGTTCAGTGTCGGAGAATCCAACATGGCCCATGAGGCCCTTCCCATGCTTGAGGGCCTTGTTGGCACAAATAGGCATTGTGACCCTCAGCATGAGCCCTGTCCTCAAGGAAGGCCTCTCAGTGTCTGAATCAAGAGCCCACATATTGGATTTGCCATGCCCCTAGGCCCCCAAACTAAAACAGAGGTGAGGTTGTCCAGTTGTCCCTCCCGAGGACTCTGCTCTGGAATCCCTCTTTTATTGGGACACATGAGGTACAAAAAATAAAATAAAATAAAATAAAAAACAGAAAGGACTCCTCCCATCCCACAGAACGTACCCAAACTCTTGGGATTGGGTCAAATCCTCAGAGAAGGAAAGCCGTCCACAACCCATGAGGCCACGCCAGCATTCCACCCACATTGTTGTCACCAATCCAGAGACAAAATCTGAGCAAGCAACTCAAACTCAAACTTTTTCATATCCTGAAGTGTTGTCACGGTCTGTAGATTGGGCATGCCATAACTATGTCCCCAATCCTAAGCAGAGTTTGTGTTTTCAGATTTTTGTCCCCACAGGCCTGGCCCACACACCCTCAAGGTTGGGGCCCTAGAGCCAAACTCAGAACTTTGCCTGCCCTCTCCAGGGGATTTCTGCCCATTCCATTGGCCACAACCCTATACATTAGGAGAAACTCCAAAGTCCTGAGGCCATCCCAATATTATAGGCTGCCCAGGACAAACAGGGGCGATCTGACACAAGCTGAGCAACTACATCCCCTCAGATCCTTATACACGTATCCTCAGGAAAGTGATTGAACCGGACAGGCACCTAGGCCCTAATCATCTCGATTGCTTTTGTTTCCAGTCATCTCTCCTCAGAGGCCTGGTTTCCAATACCAGCATATGGGAGATTCCTTAGGCACTCATCAAAACAATTCTCTTCTCTACATAGGAAACATACTCTTTAGAGCTCCATCAAAACCTCCAGTTATGAACATCCCTCAAGGACCC
>NW_028134809.1:0-93527 GCF_964662115.1 Mustela nivalis | reverse complement strand
TGAGCTTAGCAGGAGATAGACCATGGACATCAGTTGTCACAGTGGTGCCTCTGGCAGAACCTATTGCAAATCCCTAGGCAAAATGAGACCTCAAGGATCTGAGAGAATGTCTAAGAAGTACTTGATACATTCCTTGGGTATGGTTTATTAAGTGTCCACCTGTCTGAAAGCTGGGGAATCTAGATAAGGGAGGGAAAATTAGTTATGATAAAACATATCAACAAACATGAATAAATGTTGTAAAACTAATTGTCATGGCTCATATACAATATGCCCAACAGAGGGACCATCAAAAGGAAAGCATCAGTTATGTTTATTGTGAAATGTTTTATTCAAAATAAAGCAATGAGAGGGGAAGACACAATGAGAAAATTACCATTTTTTAAATGGTAACCTTCTTACAAAATGGAATAGGGTTTATATTCTAAGTAGTATATTGAAAAGTAAAACATTGGGGTGCCTGGGTGGCTCAGTGGTTTGGGCTGCTGCCTTCGGCTTGGGTCATGATCTCAGGGTCCTGGAATTGAGCCCTGCATCGGGCTCTCTGCTCTGCAGGAAGCCTGCTTCTCTCTCCCTCTCTCTCTGCCTGTCTCTCTGCCGACTTGTGATCTCTGTCTGTCAAATAAATAAATAAAATCTTTTTTAAAAAAAGAAAAGAAAGGTAAAACATTAAAAAATGAAATTTAAATTTAAAAAAATTATGTAATTTTTAAAAAAGGTTAAAAAGAGCAGAACCATTTTTCTTATAACTGGAAAATACATTCTATATATATCTATCAAAAATAACTTGTCGGGTTCCTGGGTGGCTTGTGGGTTAAGCCGCTGCCTTCAGCTCAGGTCATGATCTCAGGGTCCTGGGATGGAGCCCCACATTGGGCTCTCTGCTCAACGGGGAGCCTGCTACCTCCTCTCTCTCTTTGCCTGCCTCTCTGCCTACTTGTAATCTCTCTCTCTGTCAAATAAATAAATAAAATCTTTAAAAAAAAAAAACTTGTCATGGGGGCACCTGGGTGGCTCAGTGGGTTAAAGCCTCTGCCTTCGGCTCAGGTCATGATCCCAGAATCCTTGGATCGAGTCCCACATCGGGCCCTCAGCTCATCAGGGAGCCTGCTTCCCCCCTCTCACTCTGCCTGACCCTGCCTACTTGTGATCTCTGTCAAGGAAATAAATAAAATCTTTTATAAAAAAATTTTAAAAAATAACGTGTCATGTCTGGAATCAGGAGCATATGGAAAAAAATAATATCTGAGGACAATACTTCTGCCATGTTTTGTGCCTTGTTAATATTTTTAAACAGTCAGGCAACGTTTAGCTTTATTGAAATACCTACTAAGAGACTAGCAGTGCCTTTTGGAGCCCTATGACTATGAAAATTAATTGCAAATATTCAAAATGTTTAGTATGGTGTCACTATTTAGGGCCACCACCAAGCATGTTTCAGAAGTAAGCATAACTGTTACTCTTCTGTAAGGCAAAAGGGCATGTTTTCAGGAGTTCCATCTGCTGTACCAGGAAGTGAATCAAGTAATGAATTTTGTCTATAAAATAATTCACTTTTCAATTTAACATTCCTCATTCCACATTATAATAATAAAAACTAGGAGGAGACTAAAACAAACAAACAACTACAACTACAACAACCAGCTTTTCCTTCAGTGGAAAAGTAAATAGAACCTTATGAGTAGCCTGAAATTTATTTTTAAATATTTTTAAGATAAGCGTTTTTGTTAGAAAACCATATATTTTATATAGCTACGAAATAACAGGCAAAGTTTTATTAACGTCTAAAAAGTCTAGTTACTTCTATTTATCTATTAACTCATCTCTTTATGAAGTAGAACATGATCACACCTATTGTATCTACCCAAGTTTGTATGCTTTGGTTATTTTATGTTTGCTATTTCCTTGCTTAATTTTTACAATATTTGATACATAATAGTATCTTTAAGTCCATCTACGGTTTCACAGAATTTGTTTGAACTTCATAAATATGTACAATACTTTTTGCACGTTGATTAAAAATTACGAGATATGGGGGCTCCTGGGTGGCTCAGTGGTTTAGGCCTCTGCCTTCGGCTCAGGTCATGATTTCAGGGTCCTAGGATGGAGCCCAACATCGGGCTCTCTGCTCAGCGGGGAGCCTGCTCCCCCACCCCTCTCTCTGCCTGCCTCTCTACCTACTTTTGATCTGTCAAATGGGTAAATAAGATCTTTCAAAAAAGATTCACTAGGTGTGAAATACACCGAGGCTATGGGAAGGAAAATGATTTCACCTGATCTGACTAGGAAGTGGTTGAAGCCTGAATTAAAGTGCTACAAAAAGAGTCAAGACCTGGGAAATATATGGGTAAAAAATCCCTAGAAAAACAGCAATAATAACGGGCTGCTCTGTATTGAAGCAGATCCTGCGGTAGGCAAAGAAGAGCTGGTTTTAGCCAGAGGATGATCTCCGTTTGTCTTCATGATCTGGCATTTCCTGCAAGCCAGGCATGGGGCTCTGCACTAGAGCTGCAAATGCTGGCGGGCCCTCACTGTCCCTTTTCTCTTCTCAGGGGGACAATGGGCATGTCCATGGTGCAGTGTGACAGGTTTTACCACAGGGAGATAAAAGACTGCCAAGGGTAGGTTGGAGCTGGGAAAAGGCACTTAGGAACAGATTTTGAGGGGAGGTGATAGACAAGGGCAAAGCGAAGAATGGGGATGAGTGTGTCACTTTCAAAGTGCCAGGAGGCAGCACAGTGCATTCGGGAATCTACAGCAAGTTCAGGACAACGGGCAGCTGATCTGGCAGCATCACCTGGGGATGGAGGCTGAGCCCCGGGGTTAACACTGGGGGTGAGCTGGTTTGTATACTATGCCGAGAAGGTGAGGTACTACACTGTGGGGGCACAGGGAGCTACCGGAGGATTTCAAAAATCAGAATCGTAACCATAATAGAGTATTTAAATGCAACCTAGCTTTCATCAAGGGTAAGATGCACTATAGTTTATGTTCGACTAAGAAAGAGAAATGCTGTCAGTTAAACTAGGATATGTCATCAAGTGCAAGAGTTATTAGAATGGGGGGGGAGGACAAATCTTAGAACAAGTAAACTGTGGTACTAGAATAATTAAGAAAGGTCGAACACTTGGATCAACTAAAAAAGTGATTATTGCTTACCATGTGCCCCAAACTATATTAAGTCTTAGAACAAGAGACGATTTCATCTTGATGCCCCGCAGCTGGTAGACCCAAGGTACAGAGGGCAGTAGCCAACAACAAGCAGGCCCCAAGTGCCATGTGCAGACTCTAAGAGCAACTGCCTTTGAGAGAGGAAAAGGTTGAGAGTGGGCTTTCTGAGGAAGAGAATTACTAGCTGGGAAAGTAGGAAAATTGACACAGAATCAGAATTGATGCCCCTACGTGACAGAGTTGGTGAAACTTCCCTTCTCAGAGATCTTGAGGCTCCTCAGAAATGTATTCCTCATTTTGGACGGAACATTCAGGATAAATATGATCTGTTCGAGTTCCAGGTTCTCTCATCAGGTCTGTTTCTTAGGATTCACTGGCACAAGATAAGGGTTTTGATAGTCCAGGGTAAATCCTGACAAAAGCAAAGCACGTTATCTATGAAAAACTAACCACTCAGAAAAGAACAACAGATATAAGGCCAGGCCGACCTGACCCTGCAGGATAGGTAAGGTTGGTCTGGCAACAGGGGTAGAGGGGAAGTGCCCATCCTCTGCTAGAAGAGCTAGAGAAGACCCCTTCCGGAGAGACCACCAGGAGAGGAGAGCAGTAGGTGCTGATGATGAAGAATATTTTAATCAGCAGAGAAGGTGAAAATGACAAAGTTCCAGGATCAGAGTAAACATATGGGATTAAAAAATAAAAATTAAAAAAAGTTTTTTTTTGAAAGGACTTTTTTTTTAAAGGACTTTAAACAAAAGTCCTTTTTAAGAGACAGTTGGCTGTTTAAACCAAAAGTACAACTCACTGAGAGAATCGCCGCATTATTTATTGGGGTAGAAAGGACCTGGAATGCAGAAAGACCCATTTTGCAGAAGAAAAAATAGAATCACTAACAGGCCTCATGCCTTTCACAACCAGTGGCTAGAATCCCTGCCTCATGAGACCCTGTGCTAGAAGGCCGCTAGAACCATCTCAACTATGTTCGTCTTTCTTGGAAGCCAACAAGAGTTTGCCAGGTTAAGAGCACGGTAACAATCAGTCACGTTATGTTATAATGATTGTCGGTATCTTTAAAAGCCTTGTCAAGTTCCTTTTTGAGTAACCCTCACCCACACTTAGAGAAATTTACCTGTGGTTCACCTCTTTGAAATACCTCATTGTTGTTTCACATTTACAATAGCCAAAAAAAAAAAAAAAAAAAAAAAAAAGCTTTTTATTAACAAAGTGTTCAGAAGGGGGCGCCACTGTAAACAATGAGAGTTTTCGCTGCCCTGACAGTTTTGTTGCAGAAACCACAGAAAGCCCTCAGGTCAGACAGAGCCATGGGCTGGAGGGATTTTTAAAATTACAAAAACAAAACCAAATCAAACCAAAACAAAAATCAAAACCAATGTCCAAGATTTCAAATTTGTTACTAAAGGTATGACATTCTCCTAAGACATGCGAGTGACTTGATCAATATATTTATATATTTATATTTGAAGAAGAAGGAACTATTTGATGCAGCAAATCCACGTTGATTAAAAATTACCAGGATGGGGGCTCCTGGGTGGTTCAGTGGTTTAGGCCTCTGCCTTCGGCTCAGGTCATGATTTCCGGGTCCTGGGATGGAGCCCCACATCGGGCTCTCTGCTCAGCGGGGAGCTTGCTTCCCCCTTCCCGTATCTGCCTGCCTCTCTACCTACTTGTGATCTGTCAAATGGATAAATAAGATCTTTCAAAAAAGATTCACTAGGTGTGAAATACACCGAGGCTATGGGAAGGAAAATGATTTCACCTGATCAGACTAAGAAGTGGTTGAAGCCTGAATTAAAGTGCTATAAAAAGAGTCAAGACCTGGGAAATATATGGGTAAAAAATCCCTAGAAAAACAGCAATAATAACGGGCTGCTCTTTATTGATCCAACCCTGCGGTAGGCAAAGAAGAGCTGGTTTTAGCCAGAGGATGATCTCCGTTTGTCTTCATGATCTGGCATTTCCTGCAAGCCAGGCATGGGGCTCTGCACTAGAGCTGCAAATGCTGGCGGGCCCTCACTGTCCCTTTTCTCTTCTCAGGAGGACAACGGACATGTCCATGGTGCAGTGTGACAGGTTTTACCACAGGGAGATAAAAGACTGCCAAGGGTAGGTTGGAGCTGGGAAAAGGCACTTAGGAACAGATTTTGAGGGGAGGTGATAGACAAGGGCAAAGCAAAGAATGAGGATGAGTGTGTCAAGTTTCAAAGTGCCAGGAGGCAGCACAGTGCATTCGGGAAACTACAGCAAGTTCATGACAATGGACAGCTGATATGGCAGCATCACCTGGGGATGGAGACTAGGCCCCGGGGTTAACTCTGGGGGTGAGATGGTTTGTATACTATGCCGAGGAGGTGAGCTACTACACTGTGGGGGCACAGGGAGCTACCGGAGGATTTCAAATATCAGAATCGTAACCATAATAGGGTATTTAATTGCAACCTAGCTTTCATCAAGGGTAAGATGCACTATAGTTTATGTTCGACTAAGAAAGAGAAATGCTGTCTTAAGTTAAACTAGGATATGTCATCAAGTGCAAGAGATATTAGAATGAGGAGGGAGGACAAATCTTAGAACAAGTAAACTGTGGTACTAGAATAATTAAGAAAGGTCGAACACTTGGATCAACTAAAAAAGTGATTATTGCTTACCATGTGCCCCAAACTATATTAAGTCTTAGAACAAGAGACGTTCTCATCTTGATGCCCCGCAGCTGGTAGACCCAAGGTACAGAGAGCAGTAGTCAACGACCAGCAGGCCCCAAGTGCCATGTGCAGACTCTAAGAGCAACTGCCTTTGAGAGAGGAAACGGTTGAGAGTGGGCTTTCTGAGAAAGAGAATTACTAGCTGGGAAGGTAGGAAAATTGACACAGAATCAGAATTGATGCCCCTACATGACAGAGTTGGTGAAACTTCCCTTCTGAGAGATCTTGAGGCTCCTCAGAAATGTATTCTTCATTTTGGACGGAACATTCAGGATAAATATGATCTGTTCGAGTTCCTGGTTCTCTCATCAGGACTGTTTCTTAGGCTTCACTGGCACAAGATAAGGGTTTTGATAGTCCAGGGTAAATCCTGACAAAAGCAAACCACGGTGTCTATGAAATCTAACCACTCAGAAGAGAACAACAGATAAAAGGCCAGGCCGACCTGACCCTGCAGGATAGGTAAGGTTGGTCCGGTAACAGGGGTAGAGGGGAAGTGCCCATCCTCTGCTAGAAGAGCTAGAGAAGACCCCTTCCGGAGAGACCACCAGGAGAGGAGAGCAGTAGGTGCTGATGATGAAGAATATTTTAATCAGCAGAGAAGGTCAAAATGACAAAGTTCCAGGATCAGAGTAAACATATGCGATTTAAAAATAAAAAGTAAAAAAAAATTTTTTGAAAGGACTTTTTTTTTAAAGGACTTTAAACAAAAGTCCTTTTTAAGAGACAGTTGGCTGTTTAAACCAAAAGTACAACTCACTGAGAGAATCGCCGCATTATTTATTGGGGTAGAAAGGACCTGGAATGTAGAAAGACCCATTCTGCAGAGGAAAAAATAGAATCACTAGCAGTCCTCATGCCTTGCACAGCCAGTGGCTAGAATCCCTGCCTCATGAGACCCTGTGCTAGAAGGCCGCTAGAACCATCTCAACTATGTTCGTCTTTCTTGGAAGCCAACAAGTCTTTGCCCAGTTAAGAGCACGGTAACAATCAGTCACGTTATGTTATAATGATTGTCGGTATCTTTAAAAGCCTTGTCAAGTTCCTTTTTGAGTAACCCTTACCCCACCCTTAGAGAAAGGGTGTGGTTCACCTCTTTGAAATACCTCATTGTTGTTTCACATTTACAATAGCCAAAAAAAAAAAAAAAAAAAAAAGCTTTTTATTAACAAAGTGTTCAGAAGGGGGCGCCACTGTAAACAATGAGAGTTTTCGCTGCCCTGACAGTTTTGTTGCAGAAACAGCAGAAAGCACTCAGGTCAGACAGAGCCATGGGCTGGAGGGATTTTTAAAATTACAAAAACCGAACCAAATCAAACCAAAACAAAAATCAAAACCAATGTCCAAGATTTCAAGTTTGCTACTAAAGGTATGACATTCTCCTAAGACATGCGAGTGACTTGATCAATATATTTATATATTTATATTTGAAGAAGAAGGAACTATTTGATGCAGCAAAACCATAGTGCAAGGACCAATGCCGCGCTTCCCAGAGAACCCCAAGCTCTTTTTCTAGAATGGCCATATGCGTATGCATCAGGCGTCCTCTTTTCACTCCCTTTGTGGATCCCCTACCATGGAGGTCATGTAATAACCAATAACCAAAAAAGAAACAAAAAACCAAAACATCCAGGTCTGAGTGATTCGTGGGTGCCATCATGCAATGGCGGACCCTGCCTGGAGAGGAGGAGACTGCTTAAACAGATCGCGGGCAAGCATCTCAGCCCAGGCCTGTGCTGGGGGAGCTGGTTCCCGGCTTTGGGCACAATCAGGAAGCCAGCGAAGTGACCCGAGAGTGCACCCGGGGTTTAGGGCTGATGATCTTTTTGCAGCCAGGTAGCAGGTGGACACCCGCTCGGGGAGCCAGGCTAGGAGGCCGCTCAGCGCTGGCGCTGGCCACCCTCGCAAGCCCCCCGGGCTTTCCCGGTGCCCGTGCCCCGGGCCCGCGCCTCAGGACGGAGGGGGAGGTGGGCGAGGGCGTGGGCGGTCCGGAGAAGGGGCTTTGCTAATTGCAGAATCCGGGAGTGAGCTCGAGGAGGAGGACGCAGCGGAGAGTCTGAGAGGAGGTGGAGGAGCTGCCGGAGGAGGGGCGCAGCTCCGCTGTGCTCTGCTGCAGCCCAGTCCGCACTGCAGGACACCCGCACTCCCGCGCTCCAGCCCAGCTTCTGAGGCCGCACTGTCCCGCTCCCACGGCCCGCTGCCCCGCCCTGCCCCATGGCTTCTCAGGACGACCCTCTGCCAGCAGGTAAAGTGACACCGCGCTGCGCCCTCACCTGGAGCAGAAAGCGCGGGCCGCGAGCTCGCGGGGGTGTCGGGACCCAGCCTCCCGCGACCCCCGGGGCAGCGGGACCACCCCGGACGACGCGCCACACCCGGGTCCCCACGGGGTCGGGCCGGGGATGGAGCCAGGCGAGGTGCCCCCCCCAGCGAGCGCAATAGCCCCCTTCGTTTGGCACCTTCACGCGCGTGTGCCGAGGACCCCCTTCCCTCATCCCGAGCTGTGGCCCCGCCACTTTTGTACTGGACTTGGGATCCCAGGTAGAAACTAGTCCCTCAGACCTCCCTGGCAGCAAGGAGCACAGGGAGGCATTCTCAGTTTTTCCGCCGCCCCTCCCCCCTCCTCCCCTGGCTCCTCCTCTCTCCACATTCACAAGCCTTCTGGCCTCCCTTTCCTCTCCTCATTGTCACTTTTATTAAATGGTTTTGTTCTGCATGTTGACCCGCAGAGCGATTTCATGAATGAATATACATACAGGAAACTGAGTCGGAGCCCACCTGTGGAGGCCTTTCATTAGAATGGTCTCTGGTTCTAGCCTCAGTTCAGAATACTGCCTGTACCTGAGGACAGAGTCCAGATGTTTCTTTCATCTCTGACTTGAATTTGAAATATATACCATTCATTTGTTGATGGGCATCTAGGTTCTTTCCATAGTTTGGCTATTGTGGATATTGCTGCTATCAACATTTGGTGCACGTGCCCCTTTGGATCATATAGTAGTCTTCTTTACCTCTATCAGAACCCCAGGAAGCTTTATTTATTTATTTACTCACATAAACGGGTGATCCAACACAACTTTTTTTGATGTTCAAATGTATTATAATGTCTTACCGCTTAACACTATGCTTACTGCTCTCTTTCACTGTCTGACTAAATCCTCATCATCACTATGCCATTTAATCAGAAAGAACATTTGAACTCAGAATTCTCTCCATATCAGGGAATGAAGACTCCACCCTTCTGTTTGTGCAGGTAAAATAAATGTTGATATTGTCTGTCCTGCACATACCCCATCCTGTTCACCAGAATATTCACCATCAAAATAGATACAAAATAAAAACCATACCTCACCACTTCTATTACCACCCAGTATGCTAAAAACACCATCATATGTTCCTGAATTATTGACTTGATGGATAACCCCACTTCCACAAATACTGCACTCCTTTCTCCCTGCAAATTTATTTTGGTACAGCAACTTAACCTAAAAATCAAGTCAGATGATTTTATTCTGCTGTTGAAAGTCTTTTGGTATATTCCCCTTTCATATTAAATAAAAACTGAAGGCGTTTCAATGTACTAGAGGGTCATACATCAATACGTTCTTCCTCTCTCCACCACTATGAACTCCTCATTGGCCTCCTTGTTTTTCCTCAAAAGTAACAGACCAGCTGTTCACACAAAGTCTATATACTTACTTGCTCTGCCTAGAGCAATCTTTTCCTTTAATATTTGTATAACACCCTCCTTCACTTCCTGGGTGTTTGTGCAAATGAGTAAAAAGCCTGTATTAAGTGGATATTTTAAAAGCTAAATGAATGGCTTAATAGTTGTATATAGGGGGAAAGGGAACATATTTTCCACGGTTTAGAAGTGGAGTTCTTTTATAGAGTTCTTGTACAAGCCTACACTATTGAACGATAATGGGCAGTTGTACATTCCAATTATACAATCACTTTGGTAATTTATATCCTTTTTTTGTAATTCATGACTGGACCATTTAATTCCTTAGGAGCATTATAGCATTTCAACTTTTCATGTTCAATAAACTTATTGGGGTTGCTCCCTTTTTTATTCAAATGGAGAAATAGTCATGATTTCATCTAAAGAAAGTGTTATTGATTGTGTTGTTTTCTAGGAATGAGTCGCACATGCCAGTTTAAAAGTTTTGTTAAATTCCCAAGTGTGTCACCGATAAAAGCCTTTTGGAAATTAGTAACTTGATCAAAACAGAAAAGTTATGTAACACTCAATTGTTATACTATCTTTGTTTCCATCTTGCATTGTAATAACACCCATCTTAACTCTATTTAAGACAAGTCATCGCCAGATGGCTTTCTGGCATTGATGGCATGATATGAAATCTAGTATAACTAAAAGTTTTTGGTTTTAGTAGCCTATAAATCCATTTAGAAAAATATATGTATTTGAATATAAGGTAAAGTTTTAAATTATTTGGCAATAGTAAACTAAACTTTTTTTTTTGTAAATTTTTATTTTCTAAAATTTCATTGAGCTCTTTTGCAATAAGAAACAAGTTACAAAAAATTAAGGTTTATTTACCCCAATTCAAAATTATTAGGAATATAATCATAGAGGTTGAAGTATTTCAAATATTGAACCCCAAATATTTTATTAGGTAAATTCGTGAATGCTGAGCATTCACTGTTAAAATATACTAATACTATTGATAGACTGGTAGAAGCCTAAAATCAAATATTTATTAAATATTTATATCCATATCTTTTCATGGCTTGGTAATTCATTTCTCTAGCATTAAATAAGATTCCATTGTTTGCATGTACTACCCTTTATTTGAACTTTCACCTATGAAAGGATATCTTGGTTGCTTCCAAGCTTTTGTCAGTAATGAATAAAACTGCTATAGACATCTTTGTGGGTATAGGTTTCATCTTCTTTGGATAAATACCAAGAACTGCTACTGCTGAATCATCTGGCAAGAATATGTTTAGTTTTGTAAGAAACTGCCAAGTTGTTTTCCATTCTTTATTCTCAATAGACATGGAAGAACATTCCTGTTGCTCCACATCCTCACCAACATTTCGTGTTCTGTTGTCAGTGTTCTGGATTCTGGGTATGTACTGGTGTCTCTTTTTTGTTTTAATTTGCATTTTCCTGATGACATATGATGTGAAGCATCTTTTTATATGCTTATTTGCCATCTGTAATATTTTCTTTTGTGAGGTATCTGCTAAGGTCTTTGGCTCATTTTTAATCAGGTTTTTCCACGATTGTTGAGTTTTAAGGGGTCTTTGTGTCTTTTTGATTAACTGTCCTTTGCCAGATGTGTATTTTGCAAATTTTTTCTCACAGTCTGTGCTTTGCCTTTTCATTCTCTTGGCATTGTTTCACAGAGTAGACATTTTTAAATTCAGTGCTTGTGCTTTTGTAGCTAAAGTTATTTCCAAAACCAAGGTCATTTAAATTTTCTTCTATATTACCTTCTACATGTTTCATGTTTAGGTTTATAATTTAATCTGAGTTAATTTTTGTGAAGAGTGTATGATATCTGCCTGGATTTATTTTATTTTATTATTTATTTTATTTTTATTTTATATTTTTACCTTTAGCTTCACCATTACTCCAGAACCATTTGTTTAAAAGGTTGTATTTTGCTCTCTTGTATTGATTTGCTTTTATATTAAATATAAAATATAATTGATAATATATATTCTGTTCCTTTAATCTAGTCTTTCTGTGGTATTACAATATCTTGCTTCCAATTATCGTTATGGTATACTTTTTTTAAAGATTTTATTTATTTATTTGACAGAGAGAGAGATCACAAATAGGCAGAGAGACAGACAGAGAGAGAAATGAGGAGAAGCAGGCTCCCTGCTGAGCAGAGAGCCCAATACGGGACTTGATCCCAGGCCCCTGGGATCATGACCTGAGCCAAAGGCAGAAGCTTAACCCACTGAGCCAACCAGGCGCCCCATCCTTATGGTAAACTTTGAAGTCAGTCCTCAGTCTTTGTTCTCCTTCAACACTATGTTGACTATTGTGAGTCTTTGCCTCTCCATATAAACTTTAAAATAAGTTTGTTAATATTAAAAAAAAAAAGAACTTGATGGAGTGCATTAATTGTATAGATAAACTTGGAAACCAGTGACCTCTTGAGCTTAGCAGGAGATAGACCATGGACATCAGTTGTCACAGTGGTGCCTCTGGCAGAACCTATTGCAAATCCCTAGGCAAAATGAGACCTCAAGGATCTGAGAGAATGTCTAAGAAGTACTTGATACATTCCTTGGGTATGGTTTATTAAGTGTCCACCTGTCTGAAAGCTGGGGAATCTAGATAAGGGAGGGAAAATTAGTTATGATAAAACATATCAACAAACATGAATAAATGTTGTAAAACTAATTGTCATGGCTCATATACAATATGCCCAACAGAGGGACCATCAAAAGGAAAGCATCAGTTATGTTTATTGTGAAATGTTTTATTCAAAATAAAGCAATGAGAGGGGAAGACACAATGAGAAAATTACCATTTTTTAAATGGTAACCTTCTTACAAAATGGAATAGGGTTTATATTCTAAGTAGTATATTGAAAAGTAAAACATTGGGGTGCCTGGGTGGCTCAGTGGTTTGGGCTGCTGCCTTCGGCTTGGGTCATGATCTCAGGGTCCTGGAATTGAGCCCTGCATCGGGCTCTCTGCTCTGCAGGAAGCCTGCTTCTCTCTCCCTCTCTCTCTGCCTGTCTCTCTGCCGACTTGTGATCTCTGTCTGTCAAATAAATAAATAAAATCTTTTTTAAAAAAAGAAAAGAAAGGTAAAACATTAAAAAATGAAATTTAAATTTAAAAAAATTATGTAATTTTTAAAAAAGGTTAAAAAGAGCAGAACCATTTTTCTTATAACTGGAAAATACATTCTATATATATCTATCAAAAATAACTTGTCGGGTTCCTGGGTGGCTTGTGGGTTAAGCCGCTGCCTTCAGCTCAGGTCATGATCTCAGGGTCCTGGGATGGAGCCCCACATTGGGCTCTCTGCTCAACGGGGAGCCTGCTACCTCCTCTCTCTCTTTGCCTGCCTCTCTGCCTACTTGTAATCTCTCTCTCTGTCAAATAAATAAATAAAATCTTTAAAAAAAAAAAACTTGTCATGGGGGCACCTGGGTGGCTCAGTGGGTTAAAGCCTCTGCCTTCGGCTCAGGTCATGATCCCAGAATCCTTGGATCGAGTCCCACATCGGGCCCTCAGCTCATCAGGGAGCCTGCTTCCCCCCTCTCACTCTGCCTGACCCTGCCTACTTGTGATCTCTGTCAAGGAAATAAATAAAATCTTTTATAAAAAAATTTTAAAAAATAACGTGTCATGTCTGGAATCAGGAGCATATGGAAAAAAATAATATCTGAGGACAATACTTCTGCCATGTTTTGTGCCTTGTTAATATTTTTAAACAGTCAGGCAACGTTTAGCTTTATTGAAATACCTACTAAGAGACTAGCAGTGCCTTTTGGAGCCCTATGACTATGAAAATTAATTGCAAATATTCAAAATGTTTAGTATGGTGTCACTATTTAGGGCCACCACCAAGCATGTTTCAGAAGTAAGCATAACTGTTACTCTTCTGTAAGGCAAAAGGGCATGTTTTCAGGAGTTCCATCTGCTGTACCAGGAAGTGAATCAAGTAATGAATTTTGTCTATAAAATAATTCACTTTTCAATTTAACATTCCTCATTCCACATTATAATAATAAAAACTAGGAGGAGACTAAAACAAACAAACAACTACAACTACAACAACCAGCTTTTCCTTCAGTGGAAAAGTAAATAGAACCTTATGAGTAGCCTGAAATTTATTTTTAAATATTTTTAAGATAAGCGTTTTTGTTAGAAAACCATATATTTTATATAGCTACGAAATAACAGGCAAAGTTTTATTAACGTCTAAAAAGTCTAGTTACTTCTATTTATCTATTAACTCATCTCTTTATGAAGTAGAACATGATCACACCTATTGTATCTACCCAAGTTTGTATGCTTTGGTTATTTTATGTTTGCTATTTCCTTGCTTAATTTTTACAATATTTGATACATAATAGTATCTTTAAGTCCATCTACGGTTTCACAGAATTTGTTTGAACTTCATAAATATGTACAATACTTTTTGCACGTTGATTAAAAATTACGAGATATGGGGGCTCCTGGGTGGCTCAGTGGTTTAGGCCTCTGCCTTCGGCTCAGGTCATGATTTCAGGGTCCTAGGATGGAGCCCAACATCGGGCTCTCTGCTCAGCGGGGAGCCTGCTCCCCCACCCCTCTCTCTGCCTGCCTCTCTACCTACTTTTGATCTGTCAAATGGGTAAATAAGATCTTTCAAAAAAGATTCACTAGGTGTGAAATACACCGAGGCTATGGGAAGGAAAATGATTTCACCTGATCTGACTAGGAAGTGGTTGAAGCCTGAATTAAAGTGCTACAAAAAGAGTCAAGACCTGGGAAATATATGGGTAAAAAATCCCTAGAAAAACAGCAATAATAACGGGCTGCTCTTTATTGATCCAACCCTGCGGTAGGCAAAGAAGAGCTGGTTTTAGCCAGAGGATGATCTCCGTTTGTCTTCATGATCTGGCATTTCCTGCAAGCCAGGCATGGGGCTCTGCACTAGAGCTGCAAATGCTGGCGGGCCCTCACTGTCCCTTTTCTCTTCTCAGGAGGACAACGGACATGTCCATGGTGCAGTGTGACAGGTTTTACCACAGGGAGATAAAAGACTGCCAAGGGTAGGTTGGAGCTGGGAAAAGGCACTTAGGAACAGATTTTGAGGGGAGGTGATAGACAAGGGCAAAGCAAAGAATGAGGATGAGTGTGTCAAGTTTCAAAGTGCCAGGAGGCAGCACAGTGCATTCGGGAAACTACAGCAAGTTCATGACAATGGACAGCTGATATGGCAGCATCACCTGGGGATGGAGACTAGGCCCCGGGGTTAACTCTGGGGGTGAGATGGTTTGTATACTATGCCGAGGAGGTGAGCTACTACACTGTGGGGGCACAGGGAGCTACCGGAGGATTTCAAATATCAGAATCGTAACCATAATAGGGTATTTAATTGCAACCTAGCTTTCATCAAGGGTAAGATGCACTATAGTTTATGTTCGACTAAGAAAGAGAAATGCTGTCTTAAGTTAAACTAGGATATGTCATCAAGTGCAAGAGATATTAGAATGAGGGGGGAGGACAAATCTTAGAACAAGTAAACTGTGGTACTAGAATAATTAAGAAAGGTCGAACACTTGGATCAACTAAAAAAGTGATTATTGCTTACCATGTGCCCCAAACTATATTAAGTCTTAGAACAAGAGACGTTCTCATCTTGATGCCCCGCAGCTGGTAGACCCAAGGTACAGAGAGCAGTAGTCAACGACCAGCAGGCCCCAAGTGCCATGTGCAGACTCTAAGAGCAACTGCCTTTGAGAGAGGAAACGGTTGAGAGTGGGCTTTCTGAGAAAGAGAATTACTAGCTGGGAAGGTAGGAAAATTGACACAGAATCAGAATTGATGCCCCTACATGACAGAGTTGGTGAAACTTCCCTTCTGAGAGATCTTGAGGCTCCTCAGAAATGTATTCTTCATTTTGGACGGAACATTCAGGATAAATATGATCTGTTCGAGTTCCTGGTTCTCTCATCAGGACTGTTTCTTAGGCTTCACTGGCACAAGATAAGGGTTTTGATAGTCCAGGGTAAATCCTGACAAAAGCAAACCACGGTGTCTATGAAATCTAACCACTCAGAAGAGAACAACAGATAAAAGGCCAGGCCGACCTGACCCTGCAGGATAGGTAAGGTTGGTCCGGTAACAGGGGTAGAGGGGAAGTGCCCATCCTCTGCTAGAAGAGCTAGAGAAGACCCCTTCCGGAGAGACCACCAGGAGAGGAGAGCAGTAGGTGCTGATGATGAAGAATATTTTAATCAGCAGAGAAGGTCAAAATGACAAAGTTCCAGGATCAGAGTAAACATATGCGATTTAAAAATAAAAAGTAAAAAAAAATTTTTTGAAAGGACTTTTTTTTTAAAGGACTTTAAACAAAAGTCCTTTTTAAGAGACAGTTGGCTGTTTAAACCAAAAGTACAACTCACTGAGAGAATCGCCGCATTATTTATTGGGGTAGAAAGGACCTGGAATGTAGAAAGACCCATTCTGCAGAGGAAAAAATAGAATCACTAGCAGTCCTCATGCCTTGCACAGCCAGTGGCTAGAATCCCTGCCTCATGAGACCCTGTGCTAGAAGGCCGCTAGAACCATCTCAACTATGTTCGTCTTTCTTGGAAGCCAACAAGTCTTTGCCCAGTTAAGAGCACGGTAACAATCAGTCACGTTATGTTATAATGATTGTCGGTATCTTTAAAAGCCTTGTCAAGTTCCTTTTTGAGTAACCCTTACCCCACCCTTAGAGAAAGGGTGTGGTTCACCTCTTTGAAATACCTCATTGTTGTTTCACATTTACAATAGCCAAAAAAAAAAAAAAAAAAAAAAGCTTTTTATTAACAAAGTGTTCAGAAGGGGGCGCCACTGTAAACAATGAGAGTTTTCGCTGCCCTGACAGTTTTGTTGCAGAAACAGCAGAAAGCACTCAGGTCAGACAGAGCCATGGGCTGGAGGGATTTTTAAAATTACAAAAACCGAACCAAATCAAACCAAAACAAAAATCAAAACCAATGTCCAAGATTTCAAGTTTGCTACTAAAGGTATGACATTCTCCTAAGACATGCGAGTGACTTGATCAATATATTTATATATTTATATTTGAAGAAGAAGGAACTATTTGATGCAGCAAAACCATAGTGCAAGGACCAATGCCGCGCTTCCCAGAGAACCCCAAGCTCTTTTTCTAGAATGGCCATATGCGTATGCATCAGGCGTCCTCTTTTCACTCCCTTTGTGGATCCCCTACCATGGAGGTCATGTAATAACCAATAACCAAAAAAGAAACAAAAAACCAAAACATCCAGGTCTGAGTGATTCGTGGGTGCCATCATGCAATGGCGGACCCTGCCTGGAGAGGAGGAGACTGCTTAAACAGATCGCGGGCAAGCATCTCAGCCCAGGCCTGTGCTGGGGGAGCTGGTTCCCGGCTTTGGGCACAATCAGGAAGCCAGCGAAGTGACCCGAGAGTGCACCCGGGGTTTAGGGCTGATGATCTTTTTGCAGCCAGGTAGCAGGTGGACACCCGCTCGGGGAGCCAGGCTAGGAGGCCGCTCAGCGCTGGCGCTGGCCACCCTCGCAAGCCCCCCGGGCTTTCCCGGTGCCCGTGCCCCGGGCCCGCGCCTCAGGACGGAGGGGGAGGTGGGCGAGGGCGTGGGCGGTCCGGAGAAGGGGCTTTGCTAATTGCAGAATCCGGGAGTGAGCTCGAGGAGGAGGACGCAGCGGAGAGTCTGAGAGGAGGTGGAGGAGCTGCCGGAGGAGGGGCGCAGCTCCGCTGTGCTCTGCTGCAGCCCAGTCCGCACTGCAGGACACCCGCACTCCCGCGCTCCAGCCCAGCTTCTGAGGCCGCACTGTCCCGCTCCCACGGCCCGCTGCCCCGCCCTGCCCCATGGCTTCTCAGGACGACCCTCTGCCAGCAGGTAAAGTGACACCGCGCTGCGCCCTCACCTGGAGCAGAAAGCGCGGGCCGCGAGCTCGCGGGGGTGTCGGGACCCAGCCTCCCGCGACCCCCGGGGCAGCGGGACCACCCCGGACGACGCGCCACACCCGGGTCCCCACGGGGTCGGGCCGGGGATGGAGCCAGGCGAGGTGCCCCCCCCAGCGAGCGCAATAGCCCCCTTCGTTTGGCACCTTCACGCGCGTGTGCCGAGGACCCCCTTCCCTCATCCCGAGCTGTGGCCCCGCCACTTTTGTACTGGACTTGGGATCCCAGGTAGAAACTAGTCCCTCAGACCTCCCTGGCAGCAAGGAGCACAGGGAGGCATTCTCAGTTTTTCCGCCGCCCCTCCCCCCTCCTCCCCTGGCTCCTCCTCTCTCCACATTCACAAGCCTTCTGGCCTCCCTTTCCTCTCCTCATTGTCACTTTTATTAAATGGTTTTGTTCTGCATGTTGACCCGCAGAGCGATTTCATGAATGAATATACATACAGGAAACTGAGTCGGAGCCCACCTGTGGAGGCCTTTCATTAGAATGGTCTCTGGTTCTAGCCTCAGTTCAGAATACTGCCTGTACCTGAGGACAGAGTCCAGATGTTTCTTTCATCTCTGACTTGAATTTGAAATATATACCATTCATTTGTTGATGGGCATCTAGGTTCTTTCCATAGTTTGGCTATTGTGGATATTGCTGCTATCAACATTTGGTGCACGTGCCCCTTTGGATCATATAGTAGTCTTCTTTACCTCTATCAGAACCCCAGGAAGCTTTATTTATTTATTTACTCACATAAACGGGTGATCCAACACAACTTTTTTTGATGTTCAAATGTATTATAATGTCTTACCGCTTAACACTATGCTTACTGCTCTCTTTCACTGTCTGACTAAATCCTCATCATCACTATGCCATTTAATCAGAAAGAACATTTGAACTCAGAATTCTCTCCATATCAGGGAATGAAGACTCCACCCTTCTGTTTGTGCAGGTAAAATAAATGTTGATATTGTCTGTCCTGCACATACCCCATCCTGTTCACCAGAATATTCACCATCAAAATAGATACAAAATAAAAACCATACCTCACCACTTCTATTACCACCCAGTATGCTAAAAACACCATCATATGTTCCTGAATTATTGACTTGATGGATAACCCCACTTCCACAAATACTGCACTCCTTTCTCCCTGCAAATTTATTTTGGTACAGCAACTTAACCTAAAAATCAAGTCAGATGATTTTATTCTGCTGTTGAAAGTCTTTTGGTATATTCCCCTTTCATATTAAATAAAAACTGAAGGCGTTTCAATGTACTAGAGGGTCATACATCAATACGTTCTTCCTCTCTCCACCACTATGAACTCCTCATTGGCCTCCTTGTTTTTCCTCAAAAGTAACAGACCAGCTGTTCACACAAAGTCTATATACTTACTTGCTCTGCCTAGAGCAATCTTTTCCTTTAATATTTGTATAACACCCTCCTTCACTTCCTGGGTGTTTGTGCAAATGAGTAAAAAGCCTGTATTAAGTGGATATTTTAAAAGCTAAATGAATGGCTTAATAGTTGTATATAGGGGGAAAGGGAACATATTTTCCACGGTTTAGAAGTGGAGTTCTTTTATAGAGTTCTTGTACAAGCCTACACTATTGAACGATAATGGGCAGTTGTACATTCCAATTATACAATCACTTTGGTAATTTATATCCTTTTTTTGTAATTCATGACTGGACCATTTAATTCCTTAGGAGCATTATAGCATTTCAACTTTTCATGTTCAATAAACTTATTGGGGTTGCTCCCTTTTTTATTCAAATGGAGAAATAGTCATGATTTCATCTAAAGAAAGTGTTATTGATTGTGTTGTTTTCTAGGAATGAGTCGCACATGCCAGTTTAAAAGTTTTGTTAAATTCCCAAGTGTGTCACCGATAAAAGCCTTTTGGAAATTAGTAACTTGATCAAAACAGAAAAGTTATGTAACACTCAATTGTTATACTATCTTTGTTTCCATCTTGCATTGTAATAACACCCATCTTAACTCTATTTAAGACAAGTCATCGCCAGATGGCTTTCTGGCATTGATGGCATGATATGAAATCTAGTATAACTAAAAGTTTTTGGTTTTAGTAGCCTATAAATCCATTTAGAAAAATATATGTATTTGAATATAAGGTAAAGTTTTAAATTATTTGGCAATAGTAAACTAAACTTTTTTTTTTGTAAATTTTTATTTTCTAAAATTTCATTGAGCTCTTTTGCAATAAGAAACAAGTTACAAAAAATTAAGGTTTATTTACCCCAATTCAAAATTATTAGGAATATAATCATAGAGGTTGAAGTATTTCAAATATTGAACCCCAAATATTTTATTAGGTAAATTCGTGAATGCTGAGCATTCACTGTTAAAATATACTAATACTATTGATAGACTGGTAGAAGCCTAAAATCAAATATTTATTAAATATTTATATCCATATCTTTTCATGGCTTGGTAATTCATTTCTCTAGCATTAAATAAGATTCCATTGTTTGCATGTACTACCCTTTATTTGAACTTTCACCTATGAAAGGATATCTTGGTTGCTTCCAAGCTTTTGTCAGTAATGAATAAAACTGCTATAGACATCTTTGTGGGTATAGGTTTCATCTTCTTTGGATAAATACCAAGAACTGCTACTGCTGAATCATCTGGCAAGAATATGTTTAGTTTTGTAAGAAACTGCCAAGTTGTTTTCCATTCTTTATTCTCAATAGACATGGAAGAACATTCCTGTTGCTCCACATCCTCACCAACATTTCGTGTTCTGTTGTCAGTGTTCTGGATTCTGGGTATGTACTGGTGTCTCTTTTTTGTTTTAATTTGCATTTTCCTGATGACATATGATGTGAAGCATCTTTTTATATGCTTATTTGCCATCTGTAATATTGTCTTTTGTGAGGTATCTGCTAAGGTCTTTGGCTCATTTTTAATCAGGTTTTTCCACGATTGTTGAGTTTTAAGGGGTCTTTGTGTCTTTTTGATTAACTGTCCTTTGCCAGATGTGTATTTTGCAAATTTTTTCTCACAGTCTGTGCTTTGCCTTTTCATTCTCTTGGCATTGTTTCACAGAGTAGACATTTTTAAATTCAGTGCTTGTGCTTTTGTAGCTAAAGTTATTTCCAAAACCAAGGTCATTTAAATTTTCTTCTATATTACCTTCTACATGTTTCATGTTTAGGTTTATAATTTAATCTGAGTTAATTTTTGTGAAGAGTGTATGATATCTGCCTGGATTTATTTTATTTTATTATTTATTTTATTTTTATTTTATATTTTTACCTTTAGCTTCACCATTACTCCAGAACCATTTGTTTAAAAGGTTGTATTTTGCTCTCTTGTATTGATTTGCTTTTATATTAAATATAAAATATAATTGATAATATATATTCTGTTCCTTTAATCTAGTCTTTCTGTGGTATTACAATATCTTGCTTCCAATTATCGTTATGGTATACTTTTTTTAAAGATTTTATTTATTTATTTGACAGAGAGAGAGATCACAAATAGGCAGAGAGACAGACAGAGAGAGAAATGAGGAGAAGCAGGCTCCCTGCTGAGCAGAGAGCCCAATACGGGACTTGATCCCAGGCCCCTGGGATCATGACCTGAGCCAAAGGCAGAAGCTTAACCCACTGAGCCAACCAGGCGCCCCATCCTTATGGTAAACTTTGAAGTCAGTCCTCAGTCTTTGTTCTCCTTCAACACTATGTTGACTATTGTGAGTCTTTGCCTCTCCATATAAACTTTAAAATAAGTTTGTTAATATTAAAAAAAAAAAGAACTTGATGGAGTGCATTAATTGTATAGATAAACTTGGAAACCAGTGACCTCTTGAGCTTAGCAGGAGATAGACCATGGACATCAGTTGTCACAGTGGTGCCTCTGGCAGAACCTATTGCAAATCCCTAGGCAAAATGAGACCTCAAGGATCTGAGAGAATGTCTAAGAAGTACTTGATACATTCCTTGGGTATGGTTTATTAAGTGTCCACCTGTCTGAAAGCTGGGGAATCTAGATAAGGGAGGGAAAATTAGTTATGATAAAACATATCAACAAACATGAATAAATGTTGTAAAACTAATTGTCATGGCTCATATACAATATGCCCAACAGAGGGACCATCAAAAGGAAAGCATCAGTTATGTTTATTGTGAAATGTTTTATTCAAAATAAAGCAATGAGAGGGGAAGACACAATGAGAAAATTACCATTTTTTAAATGGTAACCTTCTTACAAAATGGAATAGGGTTTATATTCTAAGTAGTATATTGAAAAGTAAAACATTGGGGTGCCTGGGTGGCTCAGTGGTTTGGGCTGCTGCCTTCGGCTTGGGTCATGATCTCAGGGTCCTGGAATTGAGCCCTGCATCGGGCTCTCTGCTCTGCAGGAAGCCTGCTTCTCTCTCCCTCTCTCTCTGCCTGTCTCTCTGCCGACTTGTGATCTCTGTCTGTCAAATAAATAAATAAAATCTTTTTTAAAAAAAGAAAAGAAAGGTAAAACATTAAAAAATGAAATTTAAATTTAAAAAAATTATGTAATTTTTAAAAAAGGTTAAAAAGAGCAGAACCATTTTTCTTATAACTGGAAAATACATTCTATATATATCTATCAAAAATAACTTGTCGGGTTCCTGGGTGGCTTGTGGGTTAAGCCGCTGCCTTCAGCTCAGGTCATGATCTCAGGGTCCTGGGATGGAGCCCCACATTGGGCTCTCTGCTCAACGGGGAGCCTGCTACCTCCTCTCTCTCTTTGCCTGCCTCTCTGCCTACTTGTAATCTCTCTCTCTGTCAAATAAATAAATAAAATCTTTAAAAAAAAAAAACTTGTCATGGGGGCACCTGGGTGGCTCAGTGGGTTAAAGCCTCTGCCTTCGGCTCAGGTCATGATCCCAGAATCCTTGGATCGAGTCCCACATCGGGCCCTCAGCTCATCAGGGAGCCTGCTTCCCCCCTCTCACTCTGCCTGACCCTGCCTACTTGTGATCTCTGTCAAGGAAATAAATAAAATCTTTTATAAAAAAATTTTAAAAAATAACGTGTCATGTCTGGAATCAGGAGCATATGGAAAAAAATAATATCTGAGGACAATACTTCTGCCATGTTTTGTGCCTTGTTAATATTTTTAAACAGTCAGGCAACGTTTAGCTTTATTGAAATACCTACTAAGAGACTAGCAGTGCCTTTTGGAGCCCTATGACTATGAAAATTAATTGCAAATATTCAAAATGTTTAGTATGGTGTCACTATTTAGGGCCACCACCAAGCATGTTTCAGAAGTAAGCATAACTGTTACTCTTCTGTAAGGCAAAAGGGCATGTTTTCAGGAGTTCCATCTGCTGTACCAGGAAGTGAATCAAGTAATGAATTTTGTCTATAAAATAATTCACTTTTCAATTTAACATTCCTCATTCCACATTATAATAATAAAAACTAGGAGGAGACTAAAACAAACAAACAACTACAACTACAACAACCAGCTTTTCCTTCAGTGGAAAAGTAAATAGAACCTTATGAGTAGCCTGAAATTTATTTTTAAATATTTTTAAGATAAGCGTTTTTGTTAGAAAACCATATATTTTATATAGCTACGAAATAACAGGCAAAGTTTTATTAACGTCTAAAAAGTCTAGTTACTTCTATTTATCTATTAACTCATCTCTTTATGAAGTAGAACATGATCACACCTATTGTATCTACCCAAGTTTGTATGCTTTGGTTATTTTATGTTTGCTATTTCCTTGCTTAATTTTTACAATATTTGATACATAATAGTATCTTTAAGTCCATCTACGGTTTCACAGAATTTGTTTGAACTTCATAAATATGTACAATACTTTTTGCACGTTGATTAAAAATTACGAGATATGGGGGCTCCTGGGTGGCTCAGTGGTTTAGGCCTCTGCCTTCGGCTCAGGTCATGATTTCAGGGTCCTAGGATGGAGCCCAACATCGGGCTCTCTGCTCAGCGGGGAGCCTGCTCCCCCACCCCTCTCTCTGCCTGCCTCTCTACCTACTTTTGATCTGTCAAATGGGTAAATAAGATCTTTCAAAAAAGATTCACTAGGTGTGAAATACACCGAGGCTATGGGAAGGAAAATGATTTCACCTGATCTGACTAGGAAGTGGTTGAAGCCTGAATTAAAGTGCTACAAAAAGAGTCAAGACCTGGGAAATATATGGGTAAAAAATCCCTAGAAAAACAGCAATAATAACGGGCTGCTCTGTATTGAAGCAGATCCTGCGGTAGGCAAAGAAGAGCTGGTTTTAGCCAGAGGATGATCTCCGTTTGTCTTCATGATCTGGCATTTCCTGCAAGCCAGGCATGGGGCTCTGCACTAGAGCTGCAAATGCTGGCGGGCCCTCACTGTCCCTTTTCTCTTCTCAGGGGGACAATGGGCATGTCCATGGTGCAGTGTGACAGGTTTTACCACAGGGAGATAAAAGACTGCCAAGGGTAGGTTGGAGCTGGGAAAAGGCACTTAGGAACAGATTTTGAGGGGAGGTGATAGACAAGGGCAAAGCGAAGAATGGGGATGAGTGTGTCACTTTCAAAGTGCCAGGAGGCAGCACAGTGCATTCGGGAATCTACAGCAAGTTCAGGACAACGGGCAGCTGATCTGGCAGCATCACCTGGGGATGGAGGCTGAGCCCCGGGGTTAACACTGGGGGTGAGCTGGTTTGTATACTATGCCGAGAAGGTGAGGTACTACACTGTGGGGGCACAGGGAGCTACCGGAGGATTTCAAAAATCAGAATCGTAACCATAATAGAGTATTTAAATGCAACCTAGCTTTCATCAAGGGTAAGATGCACTATAGTTTATGTTCGACTAAGAAAGAGAAATGCTGTCAGTTAAACTAGGATATGTCATCAAGTGCAAGAGTTATTAGAATGGGGGGGGAGGACAAATCTTAGAACAAGTAAACTGTGGTACTAGAATAATTAAGAAAGGTCGAACACTTGGATCAACTAAAAAAGTGATTATTGCTTACCATGTGCCCCAAACTATATTAAGTCTTAGAACAAGAGACGATTTCATCTTGATGCCCCGCAGCTGGTAGACCCAAGGTACAGAGGGCAGTAGCCAACAACAAGCAGGCCCCAAGTGCCATGTGCAGACTCTAAGAGCAACTGCCTTTGAGAGAGGAAAAGGTTGAGAGTGGGCTTTCTGAGGAAGAGAATTACTAGCTGGGAAAGTAGGAAAATTGACACAGAATCAGAATTGATGCCCCTACGTGACAGAGTTGGTGAAACTTCCCTTCTCAGAGATCTTGAGGCTCCTCAGAAATGTATTCCTCATTTTGGACGGAACATTCAGGATAAATATGATCTGTTCGAGTTCCAGGTTCTCTCATCAGGTCTGTTTCTTAGGATTCACTGGCACAAGATAAGGGTTTTGATAGTCCAGGGTAAATCCTGACAAAAGCAAAGCACGTTATCTATGAAAAACTAACCACTCAGAAAAGAACAACAGATATAAGGCCAGGCCGACCTGACCCTGCAGGATAGGTAAGGTTGGTCTGGCAACAGGGGTAGAGGGGAAGTGCCCATCCTCTGCTAGAAGAGCTAGAGAAGACCCCTTCCGGAGAGACCACCAGGAGAGGAGAGCAGTAGGTGCTGATGATGAAGAATATTTTAATCAGCAGAGAAGGTGAAAATGACAAAGTTCCAGGATCAGAGTAAACATATGGGATTAAAAAATAAAAATTAAAAAAAGTTTTTTTTTGAAAGGACTTTTTTTTTAAAGGACTTTAAACAAAAGTCCTTTTTAAGAGACAGTTGGCTGTTTAAACCAAAAGTACAACTCACTGAGAGAATCGCCGCATTATTTATTGGGGTAGAAAGGACCTGGAATGCAGAAAGACCCATTTTGCAGAAGAAAAAATAGAATCACTAACAGGCCTCATGCCTTTCACAACCAGTGGCTAGAATCCCTGCCTCATGAGACCCTGTGCTAGAAGGCCGCTAGAACCATCTCAACTATGTTCGTCTTTCTTGGAAGCCAACAAGAGTTTGCCAGGTTAAGAGCACGGTAACAATCAGTCACGTTATGTTATAATGATTGTCGGTATCTTTAAAAGCCTTGTCAAGTTCCTTTTTGAGTAACCCTCACCCACACTTAGAGAAATTTACCTGTGGTTCACCTCTTTGAAATACCTCATTGTTGTTTCACATTTACAATAGCCAAAAAAAAAAAAAAAAAAAAAAAAAAGCTTTTTATTAACAAAGTGTTCAGAAGGGGGCGCCACTGTAAACAATGAGAGTTTTCGCTGCCCTGACAGTTTTGTTGCAGAAACCACAGAAAGCCCTCAGGTCAGACAGAGCCATGGGCTGGAGGGATTTTTAAAATTACAAAAACAAAACCAAATCAAACCAAAACAAAAATCAAAACCAATGTCCAAGATTTCAAATTTGTTACTAAAGGTATGACATTCTCCTAAGACATGCGAGTGACTTGATCAATATATTTATATATTTATATTTGAAGAAGAAGGAACTATTTGATGCAGCAAATCCACGTTGATTAAAAATTACCAGGATGGGGGCTCCTGGGTGGTTCAGTGGTTTAGGCCTCTGCCTTCGGCTCAGGTCATGATTTCCGGGTCCTGGGATGGAGCCCCACATCGGGCTCTCTGCTCAGCGGGGAGCTTGCTTCCCCCTTCCCGTATCTGCCTGCCTCTCTACCTACTTGTGATCTGTCAAATGGATAAATAAGATCTTTCAAAAAAGATTCACTAGGTGTGAAATACACCGAGGCTATGGGAAGGAAAATGATTTCACCTGATCAGACTAAGAAGTGGTTGAAGCCTGAATTAAAGTGCTATAAAAAGAGTCAAGACCTGGGAAATATATGGGTAAAAAATCCCTAGAAAAACAGCAATAATAACGGGCTGCTCTTTATTGATCCAACCCTGCGGTAGGCAAAGAAGAGCTGGTTTTAGCCAGAGGATGATCTCCGTTTGTCTTCATGATCTGGCATTTCCTGCAAGCCAGGCATGGGGCTCTGCACTAGAGCTGCAAATGCTGGCGGGCCCTCACTGTCCCTTTTCTCTTCTCAGGAGGACAACGGACATGTCCATGGTGCAGTGTGACAGGTTTTACCACAGGGAGATAAAAGACTGCCAAGGGTAGGTTGGAGCTGGGAAAAGGCACTTAGGAACAGATTTTGAGGGGAGGTGATAGACAAGGGCAAAGCAAAGAATGAGGATGAGTGTGTCAAGTTTCAAAGTGCCAGGAGGCAGCACAGTGCATTCGGGAAACTACAGCAAGTTCATGACAATGGACAGCTGATATGGCAGCATCACCTGGGGATGGAGACTAGGCCCCGGGGTTAACTCTGGGGGTGAGATGGTTTGTATACTATGCCGAGGAGGTGAGCTACTACACTGTGGGGGCACAGGGAGCTACCGGAGGATTTCAAATATCAGAATCGTAACCATAATAGGGTATTTAATTGCAACCTAGCTTTCATCAAGGGTAAGATGCACTATAGTTTATGTTCGACTAAGAAAGAGAAATGCTGTCTTAAGTTAAACTAGGATATGTCATCAAGTGCAAGAGATATTAGAATGAGGAGGGAGGACAAATCTTAGAACAAGTAAACTGTGGTACTAGAATAATTAAGAAAGGTCGAACACTTGGATCAACTAAAAAAGTGATTATTGCTTACCATGTGCCCCAAACTATATTAAGTCTTAGAACAAGAGACGTTCTCATCTTGATGCCCCGCAGCTGGTAGACCCAAGGTACAGAGAGCAGTAGTCAACGACCAGCAGGCCCCAAGTGCCATGTGCAGACTCTAAGAGCAACTGCCTTTGAGAGAGGAAACGGTTGAGAGTGGGCTTTCTGAGAAAGAGAATTACTAGCTGGGAAGGTAGGAAAATTGACACAGAATCAGAATTGATGCCCCTACATGACAGAGTTGGTGAAACTTCCCTTCTGAGAGATCTTGAGGCTCCTCAGAAATGTATTCTTCATTTTGGACGGAACATTCAGGATAAATATGATCTGTTCGAGTTCCTGGTTCTCTCATCAGGACTGTTTCTTAGGCTTCACTGGCACAAGATAAGGGTTTTGATAGTCCAGGGTAAATCCTGACAAAAGCAAACCACGGTGTCTATGAAATCTAACCACTCAGAAGAGAACAACAGATAAAAGGCCAGGCCGACCTGACCCTGCAGGATAGGTAAGGTTGGTCCGGTAACAGGGGTAGAGGGGAAGTGCCCATCCTCTGCTAGAAGAGCTAGAGAAGACCCCTTCCGGAGAGACCACCAGGAGAGGAGAGCAGTAGGTGCTGATGATGAAGAATATTTTAATCAGCAGAGAAGGTCAAAATGACAAAGTTCCAGGATCAGAGTAAACATATGCGATTTAAAAATAAAAAGTAAAAAAAAATTTTTTGAAAGGACTTTTTTTTTAAAGGACTTTAAACAAAAGTCCTTTTTAAGAGACAGTTGGCTGTTTAAACCAAAAGTACAACTCACTGAGAGAATCGCCGCATTATTTATTGGGGTAGAAAGGACCTGGAATGTAGAAAGACCCATTCTGCAGAGGAAAAAATAGAATCACTAGCAGTCCTCATGCCTTGCACAGCCAGTGGCTAGAATCCCTGCCTCATGAGACCCTGTGCTAGAAGGCCGCTAGAACCATCTCAACTATGTTCGTCTTTCTTGGAAGCCAACAAGTCTTTGCCCAGTTAAGAGCACGGTAACAATCAGTCACGTTATGTTATAATGATTGTCGGTATCTTTAAAAGCCTTGTCAAGTTCCTTTTTGAGTAACCCTTACCCCACCCTTAGAGAAAGGGTGTGGTTCACCTCTTTGAAATACCTCATTGTTGTTTCACATTTACAATAGCCAAAAAAAAAAAAAAAAAAAAAAGCTTTTTATTAACAAAGTGTTCAGAAGGGGGCGCCACTGTAAACAATGAGAGTTTTCGCTGCCCTGACAGTTTTGTTGCAGAAACAGCAGAAAGCACTCAGGTCAGACAGAGCCATGGGCTGGAGGGATTTTTAAAATTACAAAAACCGAACCAAATCAAACCAAAACAAAAATCAAAACCAATGTCCAAGATTTCAAGTTTGCTACTAAAGGTATGACATTCTCCTAAGACATGCGAGTGACTTGATCAATATATTTATATATTTATATTTGAAGAAGAAGGAACTATTTGATGCAGCAAAACCATAGTGCAAGGACCAATGCCGCGCTTCCCAGAGAACCCCAAGCTCTTTTTCTAGAATGGCCATATGCGTATGCATCAGGCGTCCTCTTTTCACTCCCTTTGTGGATCCCCTACCATGGAGGTCATGTAATAACCAATAACCAAAAAAGAAACAAAAAACCAAAACATCCAGGTCTGAGTGATTCGTGGGTGCCATCATGCAATGGCGGACCCTGCCTGGAGAGGAGGAGACTGCTTAAACAGATCGCGGGCAAGCATCTCAGCCCAGGCCTGTGCTGGGGGAGCTGGTTCCCGGCTTTGGGCACAATCAGGAAGCCAGCGAAGTGACCCGAGAGTGCACCCGGGGTTTAGGGCTGATGATCTTTTTGCAGCCAGGTAGCAGGTGGACACCCGCTCGGGGAGCCAGGCTAGGAGGCCGCTCAGCGCTGGCGCTGGCCACCCTCGCAAGCCCCCCGGGCTTTCCCGGTGCCCGTGCCCCGGGCCCGCGCCTCAGGACGGAGGGGGAGGTGGGCGAGGGCGTGGGCGGTCCGGAGAAGGGGCTTTGCTAATTGCAGAATCCGGGAGTGAGCTCGAGGAGGAGGACGCAGCGGAGAGTCTGAGAGGAGGTGGAGGAGCTGCCGGAGGAGGGGCGCAGCTCCGCTGTGCTCTGCTGCAGCCCAGTCCGCACTGCAGGACACCCGCACTCCCGCGCTCCAGCCCAGCTTCTGAGGCCGCACTGTCCCGCTCCCACGGCCCGCTGCCCCGCCCTGCCCCATGGCTTCTCAGGACGACCCTCTGCCAGCAGGTAAAGTGACACCGCGCTGCGCCCTCACCTGGAGCAGAAAGCGCGGGCCGCGAGCTCGCGGGGGTGTCGGGACCCAGCCTCCCGCGACCCCCGGGGCAGCGGGACCACCCCGGACGACGCGCCACACCCGGGTCCCCACGGGGTCGGGCCGGGGATGGAGCCAGGCGAGGTGCCCCCCCCAGCGAGCGCAATAGCCCCCTTCGTTTGGCACCTTCACGCGCGTGTGCCGAGGACCCCCTTCCCTCATCCCGAGCTGTGGCCCCGCCACTTTTGTACTGGACTTGGGATCCCAGGTAGAAACTAGTCCCTCAGACCTCCCTGGCAGCAAGGAGCACAGGGAGGCATTCTCAGTTTTTCCGCCGCCCCTCCCCCCTCCTCCCCTGGCTCCTCCTCTCTCCACATTCACAAGCCTTCTGGCCTCCCTTTCCTCTCCTCATTGTCACTTTTATTAAATGGTTTTGTTCTGCATGTTGACCCGCAGAGCGATTTCATGAATGAATATACATACAGGAAACTGAGTCGGAGCCCACCTGTGGAGGCCTTTCATTAGAATGGTCTCTGGTTCTAGCCTCAGTTCAGAATACTGCCTGTACCTGAGGACAGAGTCCAGATGTTTCTTTCATCTCTGACTTGAATTTGAAATATATACCATTCATTTGTTGATGGGCATCTAGGTTCTTTCCATAGTTTGGCTATTGTGGATATTGCTGCTATCAACATTTGGTGCACGTGCCCCTTTGGATCATATAGTAGTCTTCTTTACCTCTATCAGAACCCCAGGAAGCTTTATTTATTTATTTACTCACATAAACGGGTGATCCAACACAACTTTTTTTGATGTTCAAATGTATTATAATGTCTTACCGCTTAACACTATGCTTACTGCTCTCTTTCACTGTCTGACTAAATCCTCATCATCACTATGCCATTTAATCAGAAAGAACATTTGAACTCAGAATTCTCTCCATATCAGGGAATGAAGACTCCACCCTTCTGTTTGTGCAGGTAAAATAAATGTTGATATTGTCTGTCCTGCACATACCCCATCCTGTTCACCAGAATATTCACCATCAAAATAGATACAAAATAAAAACCATACCTCACCACTTCTATTACCACCCAGTATGCTAAAAACACCATCATATGTTCCTGAATTATTGACTTGATGGATAACCCCACTTCCACAAATACTGCACTCCTTTCTCCCTGCAAATTTATTTTGGTACAGCAACTTAACCTAAAAATCAAGTCAGATGATTTTATTCTGCTGTTGAAAGTCTTTTGGTATATTCCCCTTTCATATTAAATAAAAACTGAAGGCGTTTCAATGTACTAGAGGGTCATACATCAATACGTTCTTCCTCTCTCCACCACTATGAACTCCTCATTGGCCTCCTTGTTTTTCCTCAAAAGTAACAGACCAGCTGTTCACACAAAGTCTATATACTTACTTGCTCTGCCTAGAGCAATCTTTTCCTTTAATATTTGTATAACACCCTCCTTCACTTCCTGGGTGTTTGTGCAAATGAGTAAAAAGCCTGTATTAAGTGGATATTTTAAAAGCTAAATGAATGGCTTAATAGTTGTATATAGGGGGAAAGGGAACATATTTTCCACGGTTTAGAAGTGGAGTTCTTTTATAGAGTTCTTGTACAAGCCTACACTATTGAACGATAATGGGCAGTTGTACATTCCAATTATACAATCACTTTGGTAATTTATATCCTTTTTTTGTAATTCATGACTGGACCATTTAATTCCTTAGGAGCATTATAGCATTTCAACTTTTCATGTTCAATAAACTTATTGGGGTTGCTCCCTTTTTTATTCAAATGGAGAAATAGTCATGATTTCATCTAAAGAAAGTGTTATTGATTGTGTTGTTTTCTAGGAATGAGTCGCACATGCCAGTTTAAAAGTTTTGTTAAATTCCCAAGTGTGTCACCGATAAAAGCCTTTTGGAAATTAGTAACTTGATCAAAACAGAAAAGTTATGTAACACTCAATTGTTATACTATCTTTGTTTCCATCTTGCATTGTAATAACACCCATCTTAACTCTATTTAAGACAAGTCATCGCCAGATGGCTTTCTGGCATTGATGGCATGATATGAAATCTAGTATAACTAAAAGTTTTTGGTTTTAGTAGCCTATAAATCCATTTAGAAAAATATATGTATTTGAATATAAGGTAAAGTTTTAAATTATTTGGCAATAGTAAACTAAACTTTTTTTTTTGTAAATTTTTATTTTCTAAAATTTCATTGAGCTCTTTTGCAATAAGAAACAAGTTACAAAAAATTAAGGTTTATTTACCCCAATTCAAAATTATTAGGAATATAATCATAGAGGTTGAAGTATTTCAAATATTGAACCCCAAATATTTTATTAGGTAAATTCGTGAATGCTGAGCATTCACTGTTAAAATATACTAATACTATTGATAGACTGGTAGAAGCCTAAAATCAAATATTTATTAAATATTTATATCCATATCTTTTCATGGCTTGGTAATTCATTTCTCTAGCATTAAATAAGATTCCATTGTTTGCATGTACTACCCTTTATTTGAACTTTCACCTATGAAAGGATATCTTGGTTGCTTCCAAGCTTTTGTCAGTAATGAATAAAACTGCTATAGACATCTTTGTGGGTATAGGTTTCATCTTCTTTGGATAAATACCAAGAACTGCTACTGCTGAATCATCTGGCAAGAATATGTTTAGTTTTGTAAGAAACTGCCAAGTTGTTTTCCATTCTTTATTCTCAATAGACATGGAAGAACATTCCTGTTGCTCCACATCCTCACCAACATTTCGTGTTCTGTTGTCAGTGTTCTGGATTCTGGGTATGTACTGGTGTCTCTTTTTTGTTTTAATTTGCATTTTCCTGATGACATATGATGTGAAGCATCTTTTTATATGCTTATTTGCCATCTGTAATATTGTCTTTTGTGAGGTATCTGCTAAGGTCTTTGGCTCATTTTTAATCAGGTTTTTCCACGATTGTTGAGTTTTAAGGGGTCTTTGTGTCTTTTTGATTAACTGTCCTTTGCCAGATGTGTATTTTGCAAATTTTTTCTCACAGTCTGTGCTTTGCCTTTTCATTCTCTTGGCATTGTTTCACAGAGTAGACATTTTTAAATTCAGTGCTTGTGCTTTTGTAGCTAAAGTTATTTCCAAAACCAAGGTCATTTAAATTTTCTTCTATATTACCTTCTACATGTTTCATGTTTAGGTTTATAATTTAATCTGAGTTAATTTTTGTGAAGAGTGTATGATATCTGCCTGGATTTATTTTATTTTATTATTTATTTTATTTTTATTTTATATTTTTACCTTTAGCTTCACCATTACTCCAGAACCATTTGTTTAAAAGGTTGTATTTTGCTCTCTTGTATTGATTTGCTTTTATATTAAATATAAAATATAATTGATAATATATATTCTGTTCCTTTAATCTAGTCTTTCTGTGGTATTACAATATCTTGCTTCCAATTATCGTTATGGTATACTTTTTTTAAAGATTTTATTTATTTATTTGACAGAGAGAGAGATCACAAATAGGCAGAGAGACAGACAGAGAGAGAAATGAGGAGAAGCAGGCTCCCTGCTGAGCAGAGAGCCCAATACGGGACTTGATCCCAGGCCCCTGGGATCATGACCTGAGCCAAAGGCAGAAGCTTAACCCACTGAGCCAACCAGGCGCCCCATCCTTATGGTAAACTTTGAAGTCAGTCCTCAGTCTTTGTTCTCCTTCAACACTATGTTGACTATTGTGAGTCTTTGCCTCTCCATATAAACTTTAAAATAAGTTTGTTAATATTAAAAAAAAAAAGAACTTGATGGAGTGCATTAATTGTATAGATAAACTTGGAAACCAGTGACCTCTTGAGCTTAGCAGGAGATAGACCATGGACATCAGTTGTCACAGTGGTGCCTCTGGCAGAACCTATTGCAAATCCCTAGGCAAAATGAGACCTCAAGGATCTGAGAGAATGTCTAAGAAGTACTTGATACATTCCTTGGGTATGGTTTATTAAGTGTCCACCTGTCTGAAAGCTGGGGAATCTAGATAAGGGAGGGAAAATTAGTTATGATAAAACATATCAACAAACATGAATAAATGTTGTAAAACTAATTGTCATGGCTCATATACAATATGCCCAACAGAGGGACCATCAAAAGGAAAGCATCAGTTATGTTTATTGTGAAATGTTTTATTCAAAATAAAGCAATGAGAGGGGAAGACACAATGAGAAAATTACCATTTTTTAAATGGTAACCTTCTTACAAAATGGAATAGGGTTTATATTCTAAGTAGTATATTGAAAAGTAAAACATTGGGGTGCCTGGGTGGCTCAGTGGTTTGGGCTGCTGCCTTCGGCTTGGGTCATGATCTCAGGGTCCTGGAATTGAGCCCTGCATCGGGCTCTCTGCTCTGCAGGAAGCCTGCTTCTCTCTCCCTCTCTCTCTGCCTGTCTCTCTGCCGACTTGTGATCTCTGTCTGTCAAATAAATAAATAAAATCTTTTTTAAAAAAAGAAAAGAAAGGTAAAACATTAAAAAATGAAATTTAAATTTAAAAAAATTATGTAATTTTTAAAAAAGGTTAAAAAGAGCAGAACCATTTTTCTTATAACTGGAAAATACATTCTATATATATCTATCAAAAATAACTTGTCGGGTTCCTGGGTGGCTTGTGGGTTAAGCCGCTGCCTTCAGCTCAGGTCATGATCTCAGGGTCCTGGGATGGAGCCCCACATTGGGCTCTCTGCTCAACGGGGAGCCTGCTACCTCCTCTCTCTCTTTGCCTGCCTCTCTGCCTACTTGTAATCTCTCTCTCTGTCAAATAAATAAATAAAATCTTTAAAAAAAAAAAACTTGTCATGGGGGCACCTGGGTGGCTCAGTGGGTTAAAGCCTCTGCCTTCGGCTCAGGTCATGATCCCAGAATCCTTGGATCGAGTCCCACATCGGGCCCTCAGCTCATCAGGGAGCCTGCTTCCCCCCTCTCACTCTGCCTGACCCTGCCTACTTGTGATCTCTGTCAAGGAAATAAATAAAATCTTTTATAAAAAAATTTTAAAAAATAACGTGTCATGTCTGGAATCAGGAGCATATGGAAAAAAATAATATCTGAGGACAATACTTCTGCCATGTTTTGTGCCTTGTTAATATTTTTAAACAGTCAGGCAACTTTTAGCTTTATTGAAATACCTACTAAGAGACTAGCAGTGCCTTTTGGAGCCCTATGACTATGAAAATTAATTGCAAATATTCAAAATGTTTAGTATGGTGTCACTATTTAGGGCCACCACCAAGCATGTTTCAGAAGTAAGCATAACTGTTACTCTTCTGTAAGGCAAAAGGGCATGTTTTCAGGAGTTCCATCTGCTGTACCAGGAAGTGAATCAAGTAATGAATTTTGTCTATAAAATAATTCACTTTTCAATTTAACATTCCTCATTCCACATTATAATAATAAAAACTAGGAGGAGACTAAAACAAACAAACAACTACAACAACCAGCTTTTCCTTCAGTGGAAAAGTAAATAGAACCTTATGAGTAGCCTGAAATTTATTTTTAAATATTTTTAAGATAAGCGTTTTTGTTAGAAAACCATATATTTTATATAGCTACGAAATAACAGGCAAAGTTTTATTAACGTCTAAAAAGTCTAGTTACTTCTATTTATCTATTAACTCATCTCTTTATGAAGTAGAACATGATCACACCTATTGTATCTACCCAAGTTTGTATGCTTTGGTTATTTTATGTTTGCTATTTCCTTGCTTAATTTTTACAATATTTGATACATAATAGTATCTTTAAGTCCATCTACGGTTTCACAGAATTTGTTTGAACTTCATAAATATGTACAATACTTTTTGCACGTTGATTAAAAATTACGAGATATGGGGGCTCCTGGGTGGCTCAGTGGTTTAGGCCTCTGCCTTCGGCTCAGGTCATGATTTCAGGGTCCTAGGATGGAGCCCAACATCGGGCTCTCTGCTCAGCGGGGAGCCTGCTCCCCCACCCCTCTCTCTGCCCGCCTCTCTACCTACTTTTGATCTGTCAAATGGGTAAATAAGATCTTTCAAAAAAGATTCACTAGGTGTGAAATACACCGAGGCTATGGGAAGGAAAATGATTTCACCTGATCTGACTAGGAAGTGGTTGAAGCCTGAATTAAAGTGCTACAAAAAGAGTCAAGACCTGGGAAATATATGGGTAAAAAATCCCTAGAAAAACAGCAATAATAACGGGCTGCTCTGTATTGAAGCAGATCCTGCGGTAGGCAAAGAAGAGCTGGTTTTAGCCAGAGGATGATCTCCGTTTGTCTTCATGATCTGGCATTTCCTGCAAGCCAGGCATGGGGCTCTGCACTAGAGCTGCAAATGCTGGCGGGCCCTCACTGTCCCTTTTCTCTTCTCAGGGGGACAATGGGCATGTCCATGGTGCAGTGTGACAGGTTTTACCACAGGGAGATAAAAGACTGCCAAGGGTAGGTTGGAGCTGGGAAAAGGCACTTAGGAACAGATTTTGAGGGGAGGTGATAGACAAGGGCAAAGCGAAGAATGGGGATGAGTGTGTCACTTTCAAAGTGCCAGGAGGCAGCACAGTGCATTCGGGAATCTACAGCAAGTTCAGGACAACGGGCAGCTGATCTGGCAGCATCACCTGGGGATGGAGGCTGAGCCCCGGGGTTAACACTGGGGGTGAGCTGGTTTGTATACTATGCCGAGAAGGTGAGGTACTACACTGTGGGGGCACAGGGAGCTACCGGAGGATTTCAAAAATCAGAATCGTAACCATAATAGAGTATTTAAATGCAACCTAGCTTTCATCAAGGGTAAGATGCACTATAGTTTATGTTCGACTAAGAAAGAGAAATGCTGTCAGTTAAACTAGGATATGTCATCAAGTGCAAGAGTTATTAGAATGGGGGGGGGAGGACAAATCTTAGAACAAGTAAACTGTGGTACTAGAATAATTAAGAAAGGTCGAACACTTGGATCAACTAAAAAAGTGATTATTGCTTACCATGTGCCCCAAACTATATTAAGTCTTAGAACAAGAGACGATTTCATCTTGATGCCCTGCAGCTGGTAGACCCAAGGTACAGAGGGCAGTAGCCAACAACAAGCAGGCCCCAAGTGCCATGTGCAGACTCTAAGAGCAACTGCCTTTGAGAGAGGAAACGGTTGAGAGTGGGCTTTCTGAGGAAGAGAATTACTAACTGGGAAAGTAGGAAAATTGACACAGAATCAGAATTGATGCCCCTACGTGACAGAGTTGGTGAAACTTCCCTTCTCAGAGATCTTGAGGCTCCTCAGAAATGTATTCCTCATTTTGGACGGAACATTCAGGATAAATATGATCTGTTCGAGTTCCAGGTTCTCTCATCAGGTCTGTTTCTTAGGATTCACTGGCACAAGATAAGGGTTTTGATAGTCCAGGGTAAATCCTGACAAAAGCAAAGCACGTTATCTATGAAAAACTAACCACTCAGAAAAGAACAACAGATATAAGGCCAGGCCGACCTGACCCTGCAGGATAGGTAAGGTTGGTCTGGCAACAGGGGTAGAGGGGAAGTGCCCATCCTCTGCTAGAAGAGCTAGAGAAGACCCCTTCCGGAGAGACCACCAGGAGAGGAGAGCAGTAGGTGCTGATGATGAAGAATATTTTAATCAGCAGTGAAGGTGAAAATGACAAAGTTCCAGGATCAGAGTAAACATATGGGATTAAAAAATAAAAATTAAAAAAAAAATTTTTTTTGAAAGGACTTTTTTTTTAAAGGACTTTAAACAAAAGTCCTTTTTAAGAGACAGTTGGCTGTTTAAACCAAAAGTACAACTCACTGAGAGAATCGCCGCATTATTTATTGGGGTAGAAAGGACCTGGAATGCAGAAAGACCCATTTTGCAGAAGAAAAAATAGAATCACTAACAGGCCTCATGCCTTTCACAACCAGTGGCTAGAATCCCTGCCTCATGAGACCCTGTGCTAGAAGGCCGCTAGAACCATCTCAACTATGTTCGTCTTTCTTGGAAGCCAACAAGTGTTTGCCAGGTTAAGAGCACGGTAACAATCAGTCACGTTATGTTATAATGATTGTCGGTATCTTTAAAAGCCTTGTCAAGTTCCTTTTTGAGTAACCCTCACCCACACTTAGAGAAATTTACCTGTGGTTCACCTCTTTGAAATACCTCATTGTTGTTTCACATTTACAATAGCCAAAAAAAAAAAAAAAAAAAAAAAAGCTTTTTATTAACAAAGTGTTCAGAAGGGGGCGCCACTGTAAACAATGAGAGTTTTCGCTGCCCTGACAGTTTTGTTGCAGAAACCGCAGAAAGCCCTCAGGTCAGACACAGCCAAGGGCTGGAGGGATTTTTAAAATTACAAAAACAAAACCAAATCAAACCAAAACAAAAATCAAAACCAATGTCCAAGATTTCAAGTTTGTTACTAAAGGTATGACATTCTCCTAAGACATGCGAGTGACTTGATCAATATATTTATATATTTATATTTGAAGAAGAAGGAACTATTTGATGCAGCAAATCCACGTTGATTAAAAATTACCAGGATGGGGGCTCCTGGGTGGCTCAGTGGTTTAGGCCTCTGCCTTCGGCTCAGGTCATGATTTCCGGGTCATGGGATGGAGCCCCACATCGGGCTCTCTGCTCAGCGGGGAGCTTGCTTCCCCCCCCCCATATCTGCCTGCCTCTCTACCTACTTGTGATCTGTCAAATGGATAAATAAGATCTATCAAAAAAGATTCACTAGGTGTGAAATACACCGAGGCTATGGGAAGGAAAATGATTTCACCTGATCAGACTAAGAAGTGGTTGAAGCCTGAATTAAAGTGCTATAAAAAGAGTCAAGACCTGGGAAATATATGGGTAAAAAATCCCTAGAAAAACAGCAATAATAACGGGCTGCTCTTTATTGATCCAACCCTGCGGTAGGCAAAGAAGAGCTGGTTTTAGCCAGAGGATGATCTCCGTTTGTCTTCATGATCTGGCATTTCCTGCAAGCCAGGCATGGGGCTCTGCACTAGAGCTGCAAATGCTGGCGGGCCCTCACTGTCCCTTTTCTCTTCTCAGGAGGACAACGGACATGTCCATGGTGCAGTGTGACAGGTTTTACCACAGGGAGATAAAAGACTGCCAAGGGTAGGTTGGAGCTGGGAAAAGGCACTTAGGAACAGATTTTGAGGGGAGGTGATAGACAAGGGCAAAGCAAAGAATGAGGATGAGTGTGTCAAGTTTCAAAGTGCCAGGAGGCAGCACAGTGCATTCGGGAAACTACAGCAAGTTCATGACAATGGACAGCTGATATGGCAGCATCACCTGGGGATGGAGACTAGGCCCCGGGGTTAACTCTGGGGGTGAGATGGTTTGTATACTATGCCGAGGAGGTGAGCTACTACACTGTGGGGGCACAGGGAGCTACCGGAGGATTTCAAATATCAGAATCGTAACCATAATAGGGTATTTAATTGCAACCTAGCTTTCATCAAGGGTAAGATGCACTATAGTTTATGTTCGACTAAGAAAGAGAAATGCTGTCTTAAGTTAAACTAGGATATGTCATCAAGTGCAAGAGATATTAGAATGAGGGGGGAGGACAAATCTTAGAACAAGTAAACTGTGGTACTAGAATAATTAAGAAAGGTCGAACACTTGGATCAACTAAAAAAGTGATTATTGCTTACCATGTGCCCCAAACTATATTAAGTCTTAGAACAAGAGACGTTCTCATCTTGATGCCCCGCAGCTGGTAGACCCAAGGTACAGAGAGCAGTAGTCAACGACCAGCAGGCCCCAAGTGCCATGTGCAGACTCTAAGAGCAACTGCCTTTGAGAGAGGAAACGGTTGAGAGTGGGCTTTCTGAGAAAGAGAATTACTAGCTGGGAAGGTAGGAAAATTGACACAGAATCAGAATTGATGCCCCTACATGACAGAGTTGGTGAAACTTCCCTTCTGAGAGATCTTGAGGCTCCTCAGAAATGTATTCTTCATTTTGGACGGAACATTCAGGATAAATATGATCTGTTCGAGTTCCTGGTTCTCTCATCAGGACTGTTTCTTAGGCTTCACTGGCACAAGATAAGGGTTTTGATAGTCCAGGGTAAATCCTGACAAAAGCAAACCACGGTGTCTATGAAATCTAACCACTCAGAAGAGAACAACAGATAAAAGGCCAGGCCGACCAGACCCTGCAGGATAGGTAAGGTTGGTCCGGTAACAGGGGTAGAGGGGAAGTGCCCATCCTCTGCTAGAAGAGCTAGAGAAGACCCCTTCCGGAGAGACCACCAGGAGAGGAGAGCAGTAGGTGCTGATGATGAAGAATATTTTAATCAGCAGAGAAGGTCAAAATGACAAAGTTCCAGGATCAGAGTAAACATATGCGATTTAAAAATAAAAAGTAAAAAAAAATTTTTTGAAAGGACTTTTTTTTTAAAGGACTTTAAACAAAAGTCCTTTTTAAGAGACAGTTGGCTGTTTAAACCAAAAGTACAACTCACTGAGAGAATCGCCGCATTATTTATTGGGGTAGAAAGGACCTGGAATGTAGAAAGACCCATTCTGCAGAGGAAAAAATAGAATCACTAGCAGTCCTCATGCCTTGCACAGCCAGTGGCTAGAATCCCTGCCTCATGAGACCCTGTGCTAGAAGGCCGCTAGAACCATCTCAACTATGTTCGTCTTTCTTGGAAGCCAACAAGTCTTTGCCCAGTTAAGAGCACGGTAACAATCAGTCACGTTATGTTATAATGATTGTCGGTATCTTTAAAAGCCTTGTCAAGTTCCTTTTTGAGTAACCCTTACCCCACCCTTAGAGAAAGGGTGTGGTTCACCTCTTTGAAATACCTCATTGTTGTTTCACATTTACAATAGCCAAAAAAAAAAAAAAAAAAAAAAAGCTTTTTATTAACAAAGTGTTCAGAAGGGGGCGCCACTGTAAACAATGAGAGTTTTCGCTGCCCTGACAGTTTTGTTGCAGAAACAGCAGAAAGCACTCAGGTCAGACAGAGCCATGGGCTGGAGGGATTTTTAAAATTACAAAAACCGAACCAAATCAAACCAAAACAAAAATCAAAACCAATGTCCAAGATTTCAAGTTTGCTACTAAAGGTATGACATTCTCCTAAGACATGCGAGTGACTTGATCAATATATTTATATATTTATATTTGAAGAAGAAGGAACTATTTGATGCAGCAAAACCATAGTGCAAGGACCAATGCCGCGCTTCCCAGAGAACCCCAAGCTCTTTTTCTAGAATGGCCATATGCGTATGCATCAGGCGTCCTCTTTTCACTCCCTTTGTGGATCCCCTACCATGGAGGTCATGTAATAACCAATAACCAAAAAAGAAACAAAAAACCAAAACATCCAGGTCTGAGTGATTCGTGGGTGCCATCATGCAATGGCGGACCCTGCCTGGAGAGGAGGAGACTGCTTAAACAGATCGCGGGCAAGCATCTCAGCCCAGGCCTGTGCTGGGGGAGCTGGTTCCCGGCTTTGGGCACAATCAGGAAGCCAGCGAAGTGACCCGAGAGTGCACCCGGGGTTTAGGGCTGATGATCTTTTTGCAGCCAGGTAGCAGGTGGACACCCGCTCGGGGAGCCAGGCTAGGAGGCCGCTCAGCGCTGGCGCTGGCCACCCTCGCAAGCCCCCCGGGCTTTCCCGGTGCCCGTGCCCCGGGCCCGCGCCTCAGGACGGAGGGGGAGGTGGGCGAGGGCGTGGGCGGTCCGGAGAAGGGGCTTTGCTAATTGCAGAATCCGGGAGTGAGCTCGAGGAGGAGGACGCAGCGGAGAGTCTGAGAGGAGGTGGAGGAGCTGGCGGAGGAGGGGCGCAGCTCCGCTGTGCTCTGCTGCAGCCCAGTCCGCACTGCAGGACACCCGCACTCCCGCGCTCCAGCCCAGCTTCTGAGGCCGCACTGTCCCGCTCCCACGGCCCGCTGCCCCGCCCTGCCCCATGGCTTCTCAGGACGACCCTCTGCGAGCAGGTAAAGTGACACCGCGCTGCGCCCTCACCTGGAGCAGAAAGCGCGGGCCGCGAGCTCGCGGGGGTGTCGGGACCCAGCCTCCCGCGACCCCCGGGGCAGCGGGACCACCCCGGACGACGCGCCACACCCGGGTCCCCACGGGGTCGGGCCGGGGATGGAGCCAGGCGAGGTGCCCCCCCCAGCGAGCGCAATAGCCCCCTTCGTTTGGCACCTTCACGCGCGTGTGCCGAGGACCCCCTTCCCTCATCCCGAGCTGTGGCCCCGCCACTTTTGTACTGGACTTGGGATCCCAGGTAGAAACTAGTCCCTCAGACCTCCCTGGCAGCAAGGAGCACAGGGAGGCATTCTCAGTTTTTCCGCCGCCCCTCCCCCCTCCTCCCCTGGCTCCTCCTCTCTCCATATTCACAAGCCTTCTGGCCTCCCTTTCCTCTCCTCATTGTCACTTTTATTAAATGGTTTTGTTCTGCATGTTGACCCGCAGAGCGATTTCATGAATGAATATACATACAGGAAACTGAGTCGGAGCCCACCTGTGGAGGCCTTTCATTAGAATGGTCTCTGGTTCTAGCCTCAGTTCAGAATACTGCCTGTACCTGAGGACAGAGTCCAGATGTTTCTTTCATCTCTGACTTGAATTTGAAATATATACCATTCATTTGTTGATGGGCATCTAGGTTCTTTCCATAGTTTGGCTATTGTGGATATTGCTGCTATCAACATTTGGTGCACGTGCCCCTTTGGATCATATAGTAGTCTTCTTTACCTCTATCAGAACCCCAGGAAGCTTTATTTATTTATTTACTCACATAAACGGGTGATCCAACACAACTTTTTTTGATGTTCAAATGTATTATAATGTCTTACCGCTTAACACTATGCTTACTGCTCTCTTTCACTGTCTGACTAAATCCTCATCATCACTATGCCATTTAATCAGAAAGAACATTTGAACTCAGAATTCTCTCCATATCAGGGAATGAAGACTCCACCCTTCTGTTTGTGCAGGTAAAATAAATGTTGATATTGTCTGTCCTGCACATACCCCATCCTGTTCACCAGAATATTCACCATCAAAATAGATACAAAATAAAAACCATACCTCACCACTTCTATTACCACCCAGTATGCTAAAAACACCATCATATGTTCCTGAATTATTGACTTGATGGATAACCCCACTTCCACAAATACTGCACTCCTTTCTCCCTGCAAATTTATTTTGGTACAGCAACTTAACCTAAAAATCAAGTCAGATGATTTTATTCTGCTGTTGAAAGTCTTTTGGTATATTCCCCTTTCATATTAAATAAAAACTGAAGGCGTTTCAATGTACTAGAGGGTCATACATCAATACGTTCTTCCTCTCTCCACCACTATGAACTCCTCATTGGCCTCCTTGTTTTTCCTCAAAAGTAACAGACCAGCTGTTCACACAAAGTCTATATACTTACTTGCTCTGCCTAGAGCAATCTTTTCCTTTAATATTTGTATAACACCCTCCTTCACTTCCTGGGTGTTTGTGCAAATGAGTAAAAAGCCTGTATTAAGTGGATATTTTAAAAGCTAAATGAATGGCTTAATAGTTGTATATAGGGGGAAAGGGAACATATTTTCCACGGTTTAGAAGTGGAGTTCTTTTATAGAGTTCTTGTACAAGCCTACACTATTGAACGATAATGGGCAGTTGTACATTCCAATTATACAATCACTTTGGTAATTTATATCCTTTTTTTGTAATTCATGACTGGACCATTTAATTCCTTAGGAGCATTATAGCATTTCAACTTTTCATGTTCAATAAACTTATTGGGGTTGCTCCCTTTTTTATTCAAATGGAGAAATAGTCATGATTTCATCTAAAGAAAGTGTTATTGATTGTGTTGTTTTCTAGGAATGAGTCGCACATGCCAGTTTAAAAGTTTTGTTAAATTCCCAAGTGTGTCACCGATAAAAGCCTTTTGGAAATTAGTAACTTGATCAAAACAGAAAAGTTATGTAACACTCAATTGTTATACTATCTTTGTTTCCATCTTGCATTGTAATAACACCCATCTTAACTCTATTTAAGACAAGTCATCGCCAGATGGCTTTCTGGCATTGATGGCATGATATGAAATCTAGTATAACTAAAAGTTTTTGGTTTTAGTAGCCTATAAATCCATTTAGAAAAATATATGTATTTGAATATAAGGTAAAGTTTTAAATTATTTGGCAATAGTAAACTAAACTTTTTTTTTTGTAAATTTTTATTTTCTAAAATTTCATTGAGCTCTTTTGCAATAAGAAACAAGTTACAAAAAATTAAGGTTTATTTACCCCAATTCAAAATTATTAGGAATATAATCATAGAGGTTGAAGTATTTCAAATATTGAACCCCAAATATTTTATTAGGTAAATTCGTGAATGCTGAGCATTCACTGTTAAAATATACTAATACTATTGATAGACTGGTAGAAGCCTAAAATCAAATATTTATTAAATATTTATATCCATATCTTTTCATGGCTTGGTAATTCATTTCTCTAGCATTAAATAAGATTCCATTGTTTGCATGTACTACCCTTTATTTGAACTTTCACCTATGAAAGGATATCTTGGTTGCTTCCAAGCTTTTGTCAGTAATGAATAAAACTGCTATAGACATCTTTGTGGGTATAGGTTTCATCTTCTTTGGATAAATACCAAGAACTGCTACTGCTGAATCATCTGGCAAGAATATGTTTAGTTTTGTAAGAAACTGCCAAGTTGTTTTCCATTCTTTATTCTCAATAGACATGGAAGAACATTCCTGTTGCTCCACATCCTCACCAACATTTCGTGTTCTGTTGTCAGTGTTCTGGATTCTGGGTATGTACTGGTGTCTCTTTTTTGTTTTAATTTGCATTTTCCTGATGACATATGATGTGAAGCATCTTTTTATATGCTTATTTGCCATCTGTAATATTGTCTTTTGTGAGGTATCTGCTAAGGTCTTTGGCTCATTTTTAATCAGGTTTTTCCACGATTGTTGAGTTTTAAGGGGTCTTTGTGTCTTTTTGATTAACTGTCCTTTGCCAGATGTGTATTTTGCAAATTTTTTCTCACAGTCTGTGCTTTGCCTTTTCATTCTCTTGGCATTGTTTCACAGAGTAGACATTTTTAAATTCAGTGCTTGTGCTTTTGTAGCTAAAGTTATTTCCAAAACCAAGGTCATTTAAATTTACTTCTATATTACCTTCTACATGTTTCATGTTTAGGTTTATAATTTAATCTGAGTTAATTTTTGTGAAGAGTGTATGATATCTGCCTGGATTTATTTTATTTTATTATTTATTTTATTTTTATTTTATATTTTTACCTTTAGCTTCACCATTACTCCAGAACCATTTGTTTAAAAGGTTGTATTTTGCTCTCTTGTATTGATTTGCTTTTATATTAAATATAAAATATAATTGATAATATATATTCTGTTCCTTTAATCTAGTCTTTCTGTGGTATTACAATATCTTGCTTCCAATTATCGTTATGGTATACTTTTTTTAAAGATTTTATTTATTTATTTGACAGAGAGAGAGATCACAAATAGGCAGAGAGACAGACAGAGAGAGAAATGAGGAGAAGCAGGCTCCCTGCTGAGCAGAGAGCCCAATACGGGACTTGATCCCAGGCCCCTGGGATCATGACCTGAGCCAAAGGCAGAAGCTTAACCCACTGAGCCAACCAGGCGCCCCATCCTTATGGTAAACTTTGAAGTCAGTCCTCAGTCTTTGTTCTCCTTCAACACTATGTTGACTATTGTGAGTCTTTGCCTCTCCATATAAACTTTAAAATAAGTTTGTTAATATTAAAAAAAAAAAGAACTTGATGGAGTGCATTAATTGTATAGATAAACTTGGAAACCAGTGACCTCTTGAGCTTAGCAGGAGATAGACCATGGACATCAGTTGTCACAGTGGTGCCTCTGGCAGAACCTATTGCAAATCCCTAGGCAAAATGAGACCTCAAGGATCTGAGAGAATGTCTAAGAAGTACTTGATACATCCCTTGGGTATGGTTTATTAAGTGTCCACCTGTCTGAAAGCTGGGGAATCTAGATAAGGGAGGGAAAATTAGTTATGATAAAACATATCAACAAACATGAATAAATGTTGTAAAACTAATTGTCATGGCTCATATACAATATGCCCAACAGAGGGACCATCAAAAGGAAAGCATCAGTTATGTTTATTGTGAAATGTTTTATTCAAAATAAAGCAATGAGAGGGGAAGACACAATGAGAAAATTACCATTTTTTAAATGGTAACCTTCTTACAAAATGGAATAGGGTTTATATTCTAAGTAGTATATTGAAAAGTAAAACATTGGGGTGCCTGGGTGGCTCAGTGGTTTGGGCTGCTGCCTTCGGCTTGGGTCATGATCTCAGGGTCCTGGAATTGAGCCCTGCATCGGGCTCTCTGCTCTGCAGGAAGCCTGCTTCTCTCTCCCTCTCTCTCTGCCTGTCTCTCTGCCGACTTGTGATCTCTGTCTGTCAAATAAATAAATAAAATCTTTTTTAAAAAAAGAAAAGAAAGGTAAAACATTAAAAAATGAAATTTAAATTTAAAAAAATTATGTAATTTTTAAAAAAGGTTAAAAAGAGCAGAACCATTTTTCTTATAACTGGAAAATACATTCTATATATATCTATCAAAAATAACTTGTCGGGTTGCTGGGTGGCTTGTGGGTTAAGCCGCTGCCTTCAGCTCAGGTCATGATCTCAGGGTCCTGGGATGGAGCCCCACATTGGGCTCTCTGCTCAACGGGGAGCCTGCTACCTCCTCTCTCTCTTTGCCTGCCTCTCTGCCTACTTGTAATCTCTCTCTCTGTCAAATAAATAAATAAAATCTTTAAAAAAAAAAAACTTGTCATGGGGGCACCTGGGTGGCTCAGTGGGTTAAAGCCTCTGCCTTCGGCTCAGGTCATGATCCCAGAATCCTTGGATCGAGTCCCACATCGGGCCCTCAGCTCATCAGGGAGCCTGCTTCCCCCCTCTCACTCTGCCTGACCCTGCCTACTTGTGATCTCTGTCAAGGAAATAAATAAAATCTTTTATAAAAAAATTTTAAAAAATAACGTGTCATGTCTGGAATCAGGAGCATATGGAAAAAAATAATATCTGAGGACAATACTTCTGCCATGTTTTGTGCCTTGTTAATATTTTTAAACAGTCAGGCAACGTTTAGCTTTATTGAAATACCTACTAAGAGACTAGCAGTGCCTTTTGGAGCCCTATGACTATGAAAATTAATTGCAAATATTCAAAATGTTTAGTATGGTGTCACTATTTAGGGCCACCACCAAGCATGTTTCAGAAGTAAGCATAACTGTTACTCTTCTGTAAGGCAAAAGGGCATGTTTTCAGGAGTTCCATCTGCTGTACCAGGAAGTGAATCAAGTAATGAATTTTGTCTATAAAATAATTCACTTTTCAATTTAACATTCCTCATTCCACATTATAATAATAAAAACTAGGAGGAGACTAAAACAAACAAACAACTACAACTACAACAACCAGCTTTTCCTTCAGTGGAAAAGTAAATAGAACCTTATGAGTAGCCTGAAATTTATTTTTAAATATTTTTAAGATAAGCGTTTTTGTTAGAAAACCATATATTTTATATAGCTACGAAATAACAGGCAAAGTTTTATTAACGTCTAAAAAGTCTAGTTACTTCTATTTATCTATTAACTCATCTCTTTATGAAGTAGAACATGATCACACCTATTGTATCTACCCAAGTTTGTATGCTTTGGTTATTTTATGTTTGCTATTTCCTTGCTTAATTTTTACAATATTTGATACATAATAGTATCTTTAAGTCCATCTACGGTTTCACAGAATTTGTTTGAACTTCATAAATATGTACAATACTTTTTGCACGTTGATTAAAAATTACGAGATATGGGGGCTCCTGGGTGGCTCAGTGGTTTAGGCCTCTGCCTTCAGCTCAGGTCATGATTTCAGGGTCCTAGGATGGAGCCCAACATCGGGCTCTCTGCTCAGCGGGGAGCCTGCTCCCCCACCCCTCTCTCTGCCTGCCTCTCTACCTACTTTTGATCTGTCAAATGGGTAAATAAGATCTTTCAAAAAAGATTCACTAGGTGTGAAATACACCGAGGCTATGGGAAGGAAAATGATTTCACCTGATCTGACTAGGAAGTGGTTGAAGCCTGAATTAAAGTGCTACAAAAAGAGTCAAGACCTGGGAAATATATGGGTAAAAAATCCCTAGAAAAACAGCAATAATAACGGGCTGCTCTGTATTGAAGCAGATCCTGCGGTAGGCAAAGAAGAGCTGGTTTTAGCCAGAGGATGATCTCCGTTTGTCTTCATGATCTGGCATTTCCTGCAAGCCAGGCATGGGGCTCTGCACTAGAGCTGCAAATGCTGGCGGGCCCTCACTGTCCCTTTTCTCTTCTCAGGGGGACAATGGGCATGTCCATGGTGCAGTGTGACAGGTTTTACCACAGGGAGATAAAAGACTGCCAAGGGTAGGTTGGAGCTGGGAAAAGGCACTTAGGAACAGATTTTGAGGGGAGGTGATAGACAAGGGCAAAGCGAAGAATGGGGATGAGTGTGTCACTTTCAAAGTGCCAGGAGGCAGCACAGTGCATTCGGGAATCTACAGCAAGTTCAGGACAACGGGCAGCTGATCTGGCAGCATCACCTGGGGATGGAGGCTGAGCCCCGGGGTTAACACTGGGGGTGAGCTGGTTTGTATACTATGCCGAGAAGGTGAGGTACTACACTGTGGGGGCACAGGGAGCTACCGGAGGATTTCAAAAATCAGAATCGTAACCATAATAGAGTATTTAAATGCAACCTAGCTTTCATCAAGGGTAAGATGCACTATAGTTTATGTTCGACTAAGAAAGAGAAATGCTGTCAGTTAAACTAGGATATGTCATCAAGTGCAAGAGTTATTAGAATGGGGGGGGGAGGACAAATCTTAGAACAAGTAAACTGTGGTACTAGAATAATTAAGAAAGGTCGAACACTTGGATCAACTAAAAAAGTGATTATTGCTTACCATGTGCCCCAAACTATATTAAGTCTTAGAACAAGAGACGATTTCATCTTGATGCCCCGCAGCTGGTAGACCCAAGGTACAGAGGGCAGTAGCCAACAACAAGCAGGCCCCAAGTGCCATGTGCAGACTCTAAGAGCAACTGCCTTTGAGAGAGGAAACGGTTGAGAGTGGGCTTTCTGAGGAAGAGAATTACTAGCTGGGAAAGTAGGAAAATTGACACAGAATCAGAATTGATGCCCCTACGTGACAGAGTTGGTGAAACTTCCCTTCTCAGAGATCTTGAGGCTCCTCAGAAATGTATTCCTCATTTTGGACGGAACATTCAGGATAAATATGATCTGTTCGAGTTCCAGGTTCTCTCATCAGGTCTGTTTCTTAGGATTCACTGGCACAAGATAAGGGTTTTGATAGTCCAGGGTAAATCCTGACAAAAGCAAAGCACGTTATCTATGAAAAACTAACCACTCAGAAAAGAACAACAGATATAAGGCCAGGCCGACCTGACCCTGCAGGATAGGTAAGGTTGGTCTGGCAACAGGGGTAGAGGGGAAGTGCCCATCCTCTGCTAGAAGAGCTAGAGAAGACCCCTTCCGGAGAGACCACCAGGAGAGGAGAGCAGTAGGTGCTGATGATGAAGAATATTTTAATCAGCAGTGAAGGTGAAAATGACAAAGTTCCAGGATCAGAGTAAACATATGGGATTAAAAAATAAAAATTAAAAAAAAAATTTTTTTTGAAAGGACTTTTTTTTTAAAGGACTTTAAACAAAAGTCCTTTTTAAGAGACAGTTGGCTGTTTAAACCAAAAGTACAACTCACTGAGAGAATCGCCGCATTATTTATTGGGGTAGAAAGGACCTGGAATGCAGAAAGACCCATTTTGCAGAAGAAAAAATAGAATCACTAACAGGCCTCATGCCTTTCACAACCAGTGGCTAGAATCCCTGCCTCATGAGACCCTGTGCTAGAAGGCCGCTAGAACCATCTCAACTATGTTCGTCTTTCTTGGAAGCCAACAAGTGTTTGCCAGGTTAAGAGCACGGTAACAATCAGTCACGTTATGTTATAATGATTGTCGGTATCTTTAAAAGCCTTGTCAAGTTCCTTTTTGAGTAACCCTCACCCACACTTAGAGAAATTTACCTGTGGTTCACCTCTTTGAAATACCTCATTGTTGTTTCACATTTACAATAGCCAAAAAAAAAAAAAAAAAAAAAAAAAGCTTTTTATTAACAAAGTGTTCAGAAGGGGGCGCCACTGTAAACAATGAGAGTTTTCGCTGCCCTGACAGTTTTGTTGCAGAAACCGCAGAAAGCCCTCAGGTCAGACACAGCCAAGGGCTGGAGGGATTTTTAAAATTACAAAAACAAAACCAAATCAAACCAAAACAAAAATCAAAACCAATGTCCAAGATTTCAAGTTTGTTACTAAAGGTATGACATTCTCCTAAGACATGCGAGTGACTTGATCAATATATTTATATATTTATATTTGAAGAAGAAGGAACTATTTGATGCAGCAAATCCACGTTGATTAAAAATTACCAGGATGGGGGCTCCTGGGTGGCTCAGTGGTTTAGGCCTCTGCCTTCGGCTCAGGTCATGATTTCCGGGTCCTGGGATGGAGCCCCACATCGGGCTCTCTGCTCAGCGGGGAGCTTGCTTCCCCCCCCCCCCATATCTGCCTGCCTCTCTACCTACTTGTGATCTGTCAAATGGATAAATAAGATCTATCAAAAAAGATTCACTAGGTGTGAAATACACCGAGGCTATGGGAAGGAAAATGATTTCACCTGATCAGACTAAGAAGTGGTTGAAGCCTGAATTAAAGTGCTATAAAAAGAGTCAAGACCTGGGAAATATATGGGTAAAAAATCCCTAGAAAAACAGCAATAATAACGGGCTGCTCTTTATTGATCCAACCCTGCGGTAGGCAAAGAAGAGCTGGTTTTAGCCAGAGGATGATCTCCGTTTGTCTTCATGATCTGGCATTTCCTGCAAGCCAGGCATGGGGCTCTGCACTAGAGCTGCAAATGCTGGCGGGCCCTCACTGTCCCTTTTCTCTTCTCAGGGGGACAACGGACATGTCCATGGTGCAGTGTGACAGGTTTTACCACAGGGAGATAAAAGACTGCCAAGGGTAGGTTGGAGCTGGGAAAAGGCACTTAGGAACAGATTTTGAGGGGAGGTGATAGACAAGGGCAAAGCAAAGAATGAGGATGAGTGTGTCAAGTTTCAAAGTGCCAGGAGGCAGCACAGTGCATTCGGGAAACTACAGCAAGTTCATGACAATGGACAGCTGATATGGCAGCATCACCTGGGGATGGAGACTAGGCCCCGGGGTTAACTCTGGGGGTGAGATGGTTTGTATACTATGCCGAGGAGGTGAGCTACTACACTGTGGGGGCACAGGGAGCTACCGGAGGATTTCAAATATCAGAATCGTAACCATAATAGGGTATTTAATTGCAACCTAGCTTTCATCAAGGGTAAGATGCACTATAGTTTATGTTCGACTAAGAAAGAGAAATGCTGTCTTAAGTTAAACTAGGATATGTCATCAAGTGCAAGAGATATTAGAATGAGGGGGGAGGACAAATCTTAGAACAAGTAAACTGTGGTACTAGAATAATTAAGAAAGGTCGAACACTTGGATCAACTAAAAAAGTGATTATTGCTTACCATGTGCCCCAAACTATATTAAGTCTTAGAACAAGAGACGTTCTCATCTTGATGCCCCGCAGCTGGTAGACCCAAGGTACAGAGAGCAGTAGTCAACGACCAGCAGGCCCCAAGTGCCATGTGCAGACTCTAAGAGCAACTGCCTTTGAGAGAGGAAACGGTTGAGAGTGGGCTTTCTGAGAAAGAGAATTACTAGCTGGGAAGGTAGGAAAATTGACACAGAATCAGAATTGACAGAGTTGGTGAAACTTCCCTTCTGAGAGATCTTGAGGCTCCTCAGAAATGTATTCTTCATTTTGGACGGAACATTCAGGATAAATATGATCTGTTCGAGTTCCTGGTTCTCTCATCAGGACTGTTTCTTAGGCTTCACTGGCACAAGATAAGGGTTTTGATAGTCCAGGGTAAATCCTGACAAAAGCAAACCACGGTGTCTATGAAATCTAACCACTCAGAAGAGAACAACAGATAAAAGGCCAGGCCGACCTGACCCTGCAGGATAGGTAAGGTTGGTCCGGTAACAGGGGTAGAGGGGAAGTGTCCATCCTCTGCTAGAAGAGCTAGAGAAGACCCCTTCCGGAGAGACCACCAGGAGAGGAGAGCAGTAGGTGCTGATGATGAAGAATATTTTAATCAGCAGAGAAGGTCAAAATGACAAAGTTCCAGGATCAGAGTAAACATATGCGATTTAAAAATAAAAAGTAAAAAAAAATTTTTTGAAAGGACTTTTTTTTTAAAGGACTTTAAACAAAAGTCCTTTTTAAGAGACAGTTGGCTGTTTAAACCAAAAGTACAACTCACTGAGAGAATCGCCGCATTATTTATTGGGGTAGAAAGGACCTGGAATGTAGAAAGACCCATTCTGCAGAGGAAAAAATAGAATCACTAGCAGTCCTCATGCCTTGCACAGCCAGTGGCTAGAATCCCTGCCTCATGAGACCCTGTGCTAGAAGGCCGCTAGAACCATCTCAACTATGTTCGTCTTTCTTGGAAGCCAACAAGTCTTTGCCCAGTTAAGAGCACGGTAACAATCAGTCACGTTATGTTATAATGATTGTCGGTATCTTTAAAAGCCTTGTCAAGTTCCTTTTTGAGTAACCCTTACCCCACCCTTAGAGAAAGGGTGTGGTTCACCTCTTTGAAATACCTCATTGTTGTTTCACATTTACAATAGCCAAAAAAAAAAAAAAAAAAAAAAAGCTTTTTATTAACAAAGTGTTCAGAAGGGGGCGCCACTGTAAACAATGAGAGTTTTCGCTGCCCTGACAGTTTTGTTGCAGAAACAGCAGAAAGCACTCAGGTCAGACAGAGCCATGGGCTGGAGGGATTTTTAAAATTACAAAAACCGAACCAAATCAAACCAAAACAAAAATCAAAACCAATGTCCAAGATTTCAAGTTTGCTACTAAAGGTATGACATTCTCCTAAGACATGCGAGTGACTTGATCAATATATTTATATATTTATATTTGAAGAAGAAGGAACTATTTGATGCAGCAAAACCATAGTGCAAGGACCAATGCCGCGCTTCCCAGAGAACCCCAAGCTCTTTTTCTAGAATGGCCATATGCGTATGCATCAGGCGTCCTCTTTTCACTCCCTTTGTGGATCCCCTACCATGGAGGTCATGTAATAACCAATAACCAAAAAAGAAACAAAAAACCAAAACATCCAGGTCTGAGTGATTCGTGGGTGCCATCATGCAATGGCGGACCCTGCCTGGAGAGGAGGAGACTGCTTAAACAGATCGCGGGCAAGCATCTCAGCCCAGGCCTGTGCTGGGGGAGCTGGTTCCCGGCTTTGGGCACAATCAGGAAGCCAGCGAAGTGACCCGAGAGTGCACCCGGGGTTTAGGGCTGATGATCTTTTTGCAGCCAGGTAGCAGGTGGACACCCGCTCGGGGAGCCAGGCTAGGAGGCCGCTCAGCGCTGGCGCTGGCCACCCTCGCAAGCCCCCCGGGCTTTCCCGGTGCCCGTGCCCCGGGCCCGCGCCTCAGGACGGAGGGGGAGGTGGGCGAGGGCGTGGGCGGTCCGGAGAAGGGGCTTTGCTAATTGCAGAATCCGGGAGTGAGCTCGAGGAGGAGGACGCAGCGGAGAGTCTGAGAGGAGGTGGAGGAGCTGGCGGAGGAGGGGCGCAGCTCCGCTGTGCTCTGCTGCAGCCCAGTCCGCACTGCAGGACACCCGCACTCCCGCGCTCCAGCCCAGCTTCTGAGGCCGCACTGTCCCGCTCCCACGGCCCGCTGCCCCGCCCTGCCCCATGGCTTCTCAGGACGACCCTCTGCGAGCAGGTAAAGTGACACCGCGCTGCGCCCTCACCTGGAGCAGAAAGCGCGGGCCGCGAGCTCGCGGGGGTGTCGGGACCCAGCCTCCCGCGACCCCCGGGGCAGCGGGACCACCCCGGACGACGCGCCACACCCGGGTCCCCACGGGGTCGGGCCGGGGATGGAGCCAGGCGAGGTGCCCCCCCCAGCGAGCGCAATAGCCCCCTTCGTTTGGCACCTTCACGCGCGTGTGCCGAGGACCCCCTTCCCTCATCCCGAGCTGTGGCCCCGCCACTTTTGTACTGGACTTGGGATCCCAGGTAGAAACTAGTCCCTCAGACCTCCCTGGCAGCAAGGAGCACAGGGAGGCATTCTCAGTTTTTCCGCCGCCCCTCCCCCCTCCTCCCCTGGCTCCTCCTCTCTCCACATTCACAAGCCTTCTGGCCTCCCTTTCCTCTCCTCATTGTCACTTTTATTAAATGGTTTTGTTCTGCATGTTGACCCGCAGAGCGATTTCATGAATGAATATACATACAGGAAACTGAGTCGGAGCCCACCTGTGGAGGCCTTTCATTAGAATGGTCTCTGGTTCTAGCCTCAGTTCAGAATACTGCCTGTACCTGAGGACAGAGTCCAGATGTTTCTTTCATCTCTGACTTGAATTTGAAATATATACCATTCATTTGTTGATGGGCATCTAGGTTCTTTCCATAGTTTGGCTATTGTGGATATTGCTGCTATCAACATTTGGTGCACGTGCCCCTTTGGATCATATAGTAGTCTTCTTTACCTCTATCAGAACCCCAGGAAGCTTTATTTATTTATTTACTCACATAAACGGGTGATCCAACACAACTTTTTTTGATGTTCAAATGTATTATAATGTCTTACCGCTTAACACTATGCTTACTGCTCTCTTTCACTGTCTGACTAAATCCTCATCATCACTATGCCATTTAATCAGAAAGAACATTTGAACTCAGAATTCTCTCCATATCAGGGAATGAAGACTCCACCCTTCTGTTTGTGCAGGTAAAATAAATGTTGATATTGTCTGTCCTGCACATACCCCATCCTGTTCACCAGAATATTCACCATCAAAATAGATACAAAATAAAAACCATACCTCACCACTTCTATTACCACCCAGTATGCTAAAAACACCATCATATGTTCCTGAATTATTGACTTGATGGATAACCCCACTTCCACACATACTGCACTCCTTTCTCCCTGCAAATTTATTTTGGTACAGCAACTTAACCTAAAAATCAAGTCAGATGATTTTATTCTGCTGTTGAAAGTCTTTTGGTATATTCCCCTTTCATATTAAATAAAAACTGAAGGCGTTTCAATGTACTAGAGGGTCATACATCAATACGTTCTTCCTCTCTCCACCACTATGAACTCCTCATTGGCCTCCTTGTTTTTCCTCAAAAGTAACAGACCAGCTGTTCACACAAAGTCTATATACTTACTTGCTCTGCCTAGAGCAATCTTTTCCTTTAATATTTGTATAACACCCTCCTTCACTTCCTGGGTGTTTGTGCAAATGAGTAAAAAGCCTGTATTAAGTGGATATTTTAAAAGCTAAATGAATGGCTTAATAGTTGTATATAGGGGGAAAGGGAACATATTTTCCACGGTTTAGAAGTGGAGTTCTTTTATAGAGTTCTTGTACAAGCCTACACTATTGAACGATAATGGGCAGTTGTACATTCCAATTATACAATCACTTTGGTAATTTATATCCTTTTTTTGTAATTCATGACTGGACCATTTAATTCCTTAGGAGCATTATAGCATTTCAACTTTTCATGTTCAATAAACTTATTGGGGTTGCTCCCTTTTTTATTCAAATGGAGAAATAGTCATGATTTCATCTAAAGAAAGTGTTATTGATTGTGTTGTTTTCTAGGAATGAGTCGCACATGCCAGTTTAAAAGTTTTGTTAAATTCCCAAGTGTGTCACCGATAAAAGCCTTTTGGAAATTAGTAACTTGATCAAAACAGAAAAGTTATGTAACACTCAATTGTTATACTATCTTTGTTTCCATCTTGCATTGTAATAACACCCATCTTAACTCTATTTAAGACAAGTCATCGCCAGATGGCTTTCTGGCATTGATGGCATGATATGAAATCTAGTATAACTAAAAGTTTTTGGTTTTAGTAGCCTATAAATCCATTTAGAAAAATATATGTATTTGAATATAAGGTAAAGTTTTAAATTATTTGGCAATAGTAAACTAAACTTTTTTTTTGTAAATTTTTATTTTCTAAAATTTCATTGAGCTCTTTTGCAATAAGAAACAAGTTACAAAAAATTAAGGTTTATTTACCCCAATTCAAAATTATTAGGAATATAATCATAGAGGTTGAAGTATTTCAAATATTGAACCCCAAATATTTTATTAGGTAAATTCGTGAATGCTGAGCATTCACTGTTAAAATATACTAATACTATTGATAGACTGGTAGAAGCCTAAAATCAAATATTTATTAAATATTTATATCCATATCTTTTCATGGCTTGGTAATTCATTTCTCTAGCATTAAATAAGATTCCATTGTTTGCATGTACTACCCTTTATTTGAACTTTCACCTATGAAAGGATATCTTGGTTGCTTCCAAGCTTTTGTCAGTAATGAATAAAACTGCTATAGACATCTTTGTGGGTATAGGTTTCATCTTCTTTGGATAAATACCAAGAACTGCTACTGCTGAATCATCTGGCAAGAATATGTTTAGTTTTGTAAGAAACTGCCAAGTTGTTTTCCATTCTTTATTCTCAATAGACATGGAAGAACATTCCTGTTGCTCCACATCCTCACCAACATTTCGTGTTCTGTTGTCAGTGTTCTGGATTCTGGGTATGTACTGGTGTCTCTTTTTTGTTTTAATTTGCATTTTCCTGATGACATATGATGTGAAGCATCTTTTTATATGCTTATTTGCCATCTGTAATATTGTCTTTTGTGAGGTATCTGCTAAGGTCTTTGGCTCATTTTTAATCAGGTTTTTCCACGATTGTTGAGTTTTAAGGGGTCTTTGTGTCTTTTTGATTAACTGTCCTTTGCCAGATGTGTATTTTGCAAATTTTTTCTCACAGTCTGTGCTTTGCCTTTTCATTCTCTTGGCATTGTTTCACAGAGTAGACATTTTTAAATTCAGTGCTTGTGCTTTTGTAGCTAAAGTTATTTCCAAAACCAAGGTCATTTAAATTTTCTTCTATATTACCTTCTACATGTTTCATGTTTAGGTTTATAATTTAATCTGAGTTAATTTTTGTGAAGAGTGTATGATATCTGCCTGGATTTATTTTATTTTATTATTTATTTTATTTTTATTTTATATTTTTACCTTTAGCTTCACCATTACTCCAGAACCATTTGTTTAAAAGGTTGTATTTTGCTCTCTTGTATTGATTTGCTTTTATATTAAATATAAAATATAATTGATAATATATATTCTGTTCCTTTAATCTAGTCTTTCTGTGGTATTACAATATCTTGCTTCCAATTATCGTTATGGTATACTTTTTTTAAAGATTTTATTTATTTATTTGACAGAGAGAGAGATCACAAATAGGCAGAGAGACAGACAGAGAGAGAAATGAGGAGAAGCAGGCTCCCTGCTGAGCAGAGAGCCCAATACGGGACTTGATCCCAGGCCCCTGGGATCATGACCTGAGCCAAAGGCAGAAGCTTAACCCACTGAGCCAACCAGGCGCCCCATCCTTATGGTAAACTTTGAAGTCAGTCCTCAGTCTTTGTTCTCCTTCAACACTATGTTGACTATTGTGAGTCTTTGCCTCTCCATATAAACTTTAAAATAAGTTTGTTAATATTAAAAAAAAAAAGAACTTGATGGAGTGCATTAATTGTATAGATAAACTTGGAAACCAGTGACCTCTTGAGCTTAGCAGGAGATAGACCATGGACATCAGTTGTCACAGTGGTGCCTCTGGCAGAACCTATTGCAAATCCCTAGGCAAAATGAGACCTCAAGGATCTGAGAGAATGTCTAAGAAGTACTTGATACATTCCTTGGGTATGGTTTATTAAGTGTCCACCTGTCTGAAAGCTGGGGAATCTAGATAAGGGAGGGAAAATTAGTTATGATAAAACATATCAACAAACATGAATAAATGTTGTAAAACTAATTGTCATGGCTCATATACAATATGCCCAACAGAGGGACCATCAAAAGGAAAGCATCAGTTATGTTTATTGTAAAATGTTTTATTCAAAATAAAGCAATGAGAGGGGAAGACACAATGAGAAAATTACCATTTTTTAAATGGTAACCTTCTTACAAAATGGAATAGGGTTTATATTCTAAGTAGTATATTGAAAAGTAAAACATTGGGGTGCCTGGGTGGCTCAGTGGTTTGGGCTGCTGCCTTCGGCTTGGGTCATGATCTCAGGGTCCTGGAATTGAGCCCTGCATCGGGCTCTCTGCTCTGCAGGAAGCCTGCTTCTCTCTCCCTCTCTCTCTGCCTGTCTCTCTGCCGACTTGTGATCTCTGTCTGTCAAATAAATAAATAAAATCTTTTTTAAAAAAAGAAAAGAAAGGTAAAACATTAAAAAATGAAATTTAAATTTAAAAAAATTATGTAATTTTTAAAAAAGGTTAAAAAGAGCAGAACCATTTTTCTTATAACTGGAAAATACATTCTATATATATCTATCAAAAATAACTTGTCGGGTTGCTGGGTGGCTTGTGGGTTAAGCCGCTGCCTTCAGCTCAGGTCATGATCTCAGGGTCCTGGGATGGAGCCCCACATTGGGCTCTCTGCTCAACGGGGAGCCTGCTACCTCCTCTCTCTCTTTGCCTGCCTCTCTGCCTACTTGTAATCTCTCTCTCTGTCAAATAAATAAATAAAATCTTTAAAAAAAAAAAACTTGTCATGGGGGCACCTGGGTGGCTCAGTGGGTTAAAGCCTCTGCCTTCGGCTCAGGTCATGATCCCAGAATCCTTGGATCGAGTCCCACATCGGGCCCTCAGCTCATCAGGGAGCCTGCTTCCCCCCTCTCACTCTGCCTGACCCTGCCTACTTGTGATCTCTGTCAAGGAAATAAATAAAATCTTTTATAAAAAAATTTTAAAAAATAACGTGTCATGTCTGGAATCAGGAGCATATGGAAAAAAATAATATCTGAGGACAATACTTCTGCCATGTTTTGTGCCTTGTTAATATTTTTAAACAGTCAGGCAACGTTTAGCTTTATTGAAATACCTACTAAGAGACTAGCAGTGCCTTTTGGAGCCCTATGACTATGAAAATTAATTGCAAATATTCAAAATGTTTAGTATGGTGTCACTATTTAGGGCCACCACCAAGCATGTTTCAGAAGTAAGCATAACTGTTACTCTTCTGTAAGGCAAAAGGGCATGTTTTCAGGAGTTCCATCTGCTGTACCAGGAAGTGAATCAAGTAATGAATTTTGTCTATAAAATAATTCACTTTTCAATTTAACATTCCTCATTCCACATTATAATAATAAAAACTAGGAGGAGACTAAAACAAACAAACAACTACAACTACAACAACCAGCTTTTCCTTCAGTGGAAAAGTAAATAGAACCTTATGAGTAGCCTGAAATTTATTTTTAAATATTTTTAAGATAAGCGTTTTTGTTAGAAAACCATATATTTTATATAGCTACGAAATAACAGGCAAAGTTTTATTAACGTCTAAAAAGTCTAGTTACTTCTATTTATCTATTAACTCATCTCTTTATGAAGTAGAACATGATCACACCTATTGTATCTACCCAAGTTTGTATGCTTTGGTTATTTTATGTTTGCTATTTCCTTGCTTAATTTTTACAATATTTGATACATAATAGTATCTTTAAGTCCATCTACGGTTTCACAGAATTTGTTTGAACTTCATAAATATGTACAATACTTTTTGCACGTTGATTAAAAATTACGAGATATGGGGGCTCCTGGGTGGCTCAGTGGTTTAGGCCTCTGCCTTCGGCTCAGGTCATGATTTCAGGGTCCTAGGATGGAGCCCCACATCGGGCTCTCTGCTCAGCGGGGAGCCTGCTCCCCCACCCCTCTCTCTGCCTGCCTCTCTACCTACTTTTGATCTGTCAAATGGGTAAATAAGATCTTTCAAAAAAGATTCACTAGGTGTGAAATACACCGAGGCTATGGGAAGGAAAATGATTTCACCTGATCTGACTAGGAAGTGGTTGAAGCCTGAATTAAAGTGCTACAAAAAGAGTCAAGACCTGGGAAATATATGGGTAAAAAATCCCTAGAAAAACAGCAATAATAACGGGCTGCTCTGTATTGAAGCAGATCCTGCGGTAGGCAAAGAAGAGCTGGTTTTAGCCAGAGGATGATCTCCGTTTGTCTTCATGATCTGGCATTTCCTGCAAGCCAGGCATGGGGCTCTGCACTAGAGCTGCAAATGCTGGCGGGCCCTCACTGTCCCTTTTCTCTTCTCAGGGGGACAATGGGCATGTCCATGGTGCAGTGTGACAGGTTTTACCACAGGGAGATAAAAGACTGCCAAGGGTAGGTTGGAGCTGGGAAAAGGCACTTAGGAACAGATTTTGAGGGGAGGTGATAGACAAGGGCAAAGCGAAGAATGGGGATGAGTGTGTCACTTTCAAAGTGCCAGGAGGCAGCACAGTGCATTCGGGAATCTACAGCAAGTTCAGGACAACGGGCAGCTGATCTGGCAGCATCACCTGGGGATGGAGGCTGAGCCCCGGGGTTAACACTGGGGGTGAGCTGGTTTGTATACTATGCCGAGAAGGTGAGGTACTACACTGTGGGGGCACAGGGAGCTACCGGAGGATTTCAAAAATCAGAATCGTAACCATAATAGAGTATTTAAATGCAACCTAGCTTTCATCAAGGGTAAGATGCACTATAGTTTATGTTCGACTAAGAAAGAGAAATGCTGTCAGTTAAACTAGGATATGTCATCAAGTGCAAGAGTTATTAGAATGGGGGGGGGAGGACAAATCTTAGAACAAGTAAACTGTGGTACTAGAATAATTAAGAAAGGTCGAACACTTGGATCAACTAAAAAAGTGATTATTGCTTACCATGTGCCCCAAACTATATTAAGTCTTAGAACAAGAGACGATTTCATCTTGATGCCCCGCAGCTGGTAGACCCAAGGTACAGAGGGCAGTAGCCAACAACAAGCAGGCCCCAAGTGCCATGTGCAGACTCTAAGAGCAACTGCCTTTGAGAGAGGAAACGGTTGAGAGTGGGCTTTCTGAGGAAGAGAATTACTAGCTGGGAAAGTAGGAAAATTGACACAGAATCAGAATTGATGCCCCTACGTGACAGAGTTGGTGAAACTTCCCTTCTCAGAGATCTTGAGGCTCCTCAGAAATGTATTCCTCATTTTGGACGGAACATTCAGGATAAATATGATCTGTTCGAGTTCCAGGTTCTCTCATCAGGTCTGTTTCTTAGGATTCACTGGCACAAGATAAGGGTTTTGATAGTCCAGGGTAAATCCTGACAAAAGCAAAGCACGTTATCTATGAAAAACTAACCACTCAGAAAAGAACAACAGATATAAGGCCAGGCCGACCTGACCCTGCAGGATAGGTAAGGTTGGTCTGGCAACAGGGGTAGAGGGGAAGTGCCCATCCTCTGCTAGAAGAGCTAGAGAAGACCCCTTCCGGAGAGACCACCAGGAGAGGAGAGCAGTAGGTGCTGATGATGAAGAATATTTTAATCAGCAGTGAAGGTGAAAATGACAAAGTTCCAGGATCAGAGTAAACATATGGGATTAAAAAATAAAAATTAAAAAAAAAATTTTTTTTGAAAGGACTTTTTTTTTAAAGGACTTTAAACAAAAGTCCTTTTTAAGAGACAGTTGGCTGTTTAAACCAAAAGTACAACTCACTGAGAGAATCGCCGCATTATTTATTGGGGTAGAAAGGACCTGGAATGCAGAAAGACCCATTTTGCAGAAGAAAAAATAGAATCACTAACAGGCCTCATGCCTTTCACAACCAGTGGCTAGAATCCCTGCCTCATGAGACCCTGTGCTAGAAGGCCGCTAGAACCATCTCAACTATGTTCGTCTTTCTTGGAAGCCAACAAGTGTTTGCCAGGTTAAGAGCACGGTAACAATCAGTCACGTTATGTTATAATGATTGTCGGTATCTTTAAAAGCCTTGTCAAGTTCCTTTTTGAGTAACCCTCACCCACACTTAGAGAAATTTACCTGTGGTTCACCTCTTTGAAATACCTCATTGTTGTTTCACATTTACAATAGCCAAAAAAAAAAAAAAAAAAAAAAAAAGCTTTTTATTAACAAAGTGTTCAGAAGGGGGCGCCACTGTAAACAATGAGAGTTTTCGCTGCCCTGACAGTTTTGTTGCAGAAACCGCAGAAAGCCCTCAGGTCAGACACAGCCAAGGGCTGGAGGGATTTTTAAAATTACAAAAACAAAACCAAATCAAACCAAAACAAAAATCAAAACCAATGTCCAAGATTTCAAGTTTGTTACTAAAGGTATGACATTCTCCTAAGACATGCGAGTGACTTGATCAATATATTTATATATTTATATTTGAAGAAGAAGGAACTATTTGATGCAGCAAATCCACGTTGATTAAAAATTACCAGGATGGGGGCTCCTGGGTGGCTCAGTGGTTTAGGCCTCTGCCTTCGGCTCAGGTCATGATTTCCGGGTCCTGGGATGGAGCCCCACATCGGGCTCTCTGCTCAGCGGGGAGCTTGCTTCCCCCCCCCCCATATCTGCCTGCCTCTCTACCTACTTGTGATCTGTCAAATGGATAAATAAGATCTATCAAAAAAGATTCACTAGGTGTGAAATACACCGAGGCTATGGGAAGGAAAATGATTTCACCTGATCAGACTAAGAAGTGGTTGAAGCCTGAATTAAAGTGCTATAAAAAGAGTCAAGACCTGGGAAATATATGGGTAAAAAATCCCTAGAAAAACAGCAATAATAACGGGCTGCTCTTTATTGATCCAACCCTGCGGTAGGCAAAGAAGAGCTGGTTTTAGCCAGAGGATGATCTCCGTTTGTCTTCATGATCTGGCATTTCCTGCAAGCCAGGCATGGGGCTCTGCACTAGAGCTGCAAATGCTGGCGGGCCCTCACTGTCCCTTTTCTCTTCTCAGGAGGACAACGGACATGTCCATGGTGCAGTGTGACAGGTTTTACCACAGGGAGATAAAAGACTGCCAAGGGTAGGTTGGAACTGGGAAAAGGCACTTAGGAACAGATTTTGAGGGGAGGTGATAGACAAGGGCAAAGCAAAGAATGAGGATGAGTGTGTCAAGTTTCAAAGTGCCAGGAGGCAGCACAGTGCATTCGGGAAACTACAGCAAGTTCATGACAATGGACAGCTGATATGGCAGCATCACCTGGGGATGGAGACTAGGCCCCGGGGTTAACTCTGGGGGTGAGATGGTTTGTATACTATGCCGAGGAGGTGAGCTACTACACTGTGGGGGCACAGGGAGCTACCGGAGGATTTCAAATATCAGAATCGTAACCATAATAGGGTATTTAATTGCAACCTAGCTTTCATCAAGGGTAAGATGCACTATAGTTTATGTTCGACTAAGAAAGAGAAATGCTGTCTTAAGTTAAACTAGGATATGTCATCAAGTGCAAGAGATATTAGAATGAGGGGGGAGGACAAATCTTAGAACAAGTAAACTGTGGTACTAGAATAATTAAGAAAGGTCGAACACTTGGATCAACTAAAAAAGTGATTATTGCTTACCATGTGCCCCAAACTATATTAAGTCTTAGAACAAGAGACGTTCTCATCTTGATGCCCCGCAGCTGGTAGACCCAAGGTACAGAGAGCAGTAGTCAACGACCAGCAGGCCCCAAGTGCCATGTGCAGACTCTAAGAGCAACTGCCTTTGAGAGAGGAAACGGTTGAGAGTGGGCTTTCTGAGAAAGAGAATTACTAGCTGGGAAGGTAGGAAAATTGACACAGAATCAGAATTGACAGAGTTGGTGAAACTTCCCTTCTGAGAGATCTTGAGGCTCCTCAGAAATGTATTCTTCATTTTGGACGGAACATTCAGGATAAATATGATCTGTTCGAGTTCCTGGTTCTCTCATCAGGACTGTTTCTTAGGCTTCACTGGCACAAGATAAGGGTTTTGATAGTCCAGGGTAAATCCTGACAAAAGCAAACCACGGTGTCTATGAAATCTAACCACTCAGAAGAGAACAACAGATAAAAGGCCAGGCCGACCTGACCCTGCAGGATAGGTAAGGTTGGTCCGGTAACAGGGGTAGAGGGGAAGTGTCCATCCTCTGCTAGAAGAGCTAGAGAAGACCCCTTCCGGAGAGACCACCAGGAGAGGAGAGCAGTAGGTGCTGATGATGAAGAATATTTTAATCAGCAGAGAAGGTCAAAATGACAAAGTTCCAGGATCAGAGTAAACATATGCGATTTAAAAATAAAAAGTAAAAAAAAATTTTTTGAAAGGACTTTTTTTTTAAAGGACTTTAAACAAAAGTCCTTTTTAAGAGACAGTTGGCTGTTTAAACCAAAGGTACAACTCACTGAGAGAATCGCCGCATTATTTATTGGGGTAGAAAGGACCTGGAATGTAGAAAGACCCATTCTGCAGAGGAAAAAATAGAATCACTAGCAGTCCTCATGCCTTGCACAGCCAGTGGCTAGAATCCCTGCCTCATGAGACCCTGTGCTAGAAGGCCGCTAGAACCATCTCAACTATGTTCGTCTTTCTTGGAAGCCAACAAGTCTTTGCCCAGTTAAGAGCACGGTAACAATCAGTCACGTTATGTTATAATGATTGTCGGTATCTTTAAAAGCCTTGTCAAGTTCCTTTTTGAGTAACCCTTACCCCACCCTTAGAGAAAGGGTGTGGTTCACCTCTTTGAAATACCTCATTGTTGTTTCACATTTACAATAGCCAAAAAAAAAAAAAAAAAAAAAAAGCTTTTTATTAACAAAGTGTTCAGAAGGGGGCGCCACTGTAAACAATGAGAGTTTTCGCTGCCCTGACAGTTTTGTTGCAGAAACAGCAGAAAGCACTCAGGTCAGACAGAGCCATGGGCTGGAGGGATTTTTAAAATTACAAAAACCGAACCAAATCAAACCAAAACAAAAATCAAAACCAATGTCCAAGATTTCAAGTTTGCTACTAAAGGTATGACATTCTCCTAAGACATGCGAGTGACTTGATCAATATATTTATATATTTATATTTGAAGAAGAAGGAACTATTTGATGCAGCAAAACCATAGTGCAAGGACCAATGCCGCGCTTCCCAGAGAACCCCAAGCTCTTTTTCTAGAATGGCCATATGCGTATGCATCAGGCGTCCTCTTTTCACTCCCTTTGTGGATCCCCTACCATGGAGGTCATGTAATAACCAATAACCAAAAAAGAAACAAAAAACCAAAACATCCAGGTCTGAGTGATTCGTGGGTGCCATCATGCAATGGCGGACCCTGCCTGGAGAGGAGGAGACTGCTTAAACAGATCGCGGGCAAGCATCTCAGCCCAGGCCTGTGCTGGGGGAGCTGGTTCCCGGCTTTGGGCACAATCAGGAAGCCAGCGAAGTTACCCGAGAGTGCACCCGGAGTTTAGGGCTGATGATCTTTTTGCAGCCAGGCAGCAGGTGGACACCCGCTCGGGGAGCCAGGCTAGGAGGCCGCTCAGCGATGGCGCTGGCCACCCTCGCAAGCCCCCCGGGCTTTCCCGGTGCCCGTGCCCCGGGCCCGCGCCTCAGGACGGAGGGGGAGGTGGGCGAGGGCGTGGGCGGTCCGGAGAAGGGGCTTTGCTAATTGCAGAATCCGGGAGTGAGCTCGAGGAGGAGGACGCAGCGGAGAGTCTGAGAGGAGGTGGAGGAGCTGCCGGAGGAGGGGCGCAGCTCCGCTGTGCTCTGCTGCAGCCCAGTCCGCACTGCAGGACACCCGCACTCCCGCGCTCCAGCCCAGCTCCTGAGGCCGCACTGTCCCGCTCCCACGGCCCGCTGCCCCGCCCTGCCCCATGGCTTCTCAGGACGACCCTCTGCGAGCAGGTAAAGTGACACCGCGCTGCGCCCTCACCTGGAGCAGAAAGCGCGGGCCGCGAGCTCGCGGGGGTGTCGGGACCCAGCCTCCCGCGACCCCCGGGGCAGCGGGACCACCCCGGACGACGCGCCACACCCGGGTCCCCACGGGGTCGGGCCGGGGATGGAGCCAGGCGAGGTGCCCCCCGCAGCGAGCGGAATAGCCCCCTTCGTTTGGCACCTTCACGCGCGTGTGCCGAGGACCCCCTTCCCTCATCCCGAGCTGTGGCCCCGCCACTTTTGTACTGGACTTGGGATCCCAGGTAGAAACTAGTCCCTCAGACCTCCCTGGCAGCAAGGAGCACAGGGAGGCATTCTCAGTTTTTCCGCCGCCCCTCCCCCCTCCTCCCCTGGCTCCTCCTCTCTCCACATTCACAAGCCTTCTGGCCTCCCTTTCCTCTCCTCATTGTCACTTTTATTAAATGGTTTTGTTCTGCATGTTGACCCGCAGAGCGATTTCATGAATGAATATACATACAGGAAACTGAGTCGGAGCCCACCTGTGGAGGCCTTTCATTAGAATGGTCTCTGGTTCTAGCCTCAGTTCAGAATACTGCCTGTACCTGAGGACAGAGTCCAGATGTTTCTTTCATCTCTGACTTGAATTTGAAATATATACCATTCATTTGTTGATGGGCATCTAGGTTCTTTCCATAGTTTGGCTATTGTGGATATTGCTGCTATCAACATTTGGTGCACGTGCCCCTTTGGATCATATAGTAGTCTTCTTTACCTCTATCAGAACCCCAGGAAGCTTTATTTATTTATTTACTCACATAAACGGGTGATCCAACACAACTTTTTTTGATGTTCAAATGTATTATAATGTCTTACCGCTTAACACTATGCTTACTGCTCTCTTTCACTGTCTGACTAAATCCTCATCATCACTATGCCATTTAATCAGAAAGAACATTTGAACTCAGAATTCTCTCCATATCAGGGAATGAAGACTCCACCCTTCTGTTTGTGCAGGTAAAATAAATGTTGATATTGTCTGTCCTGCACATACCCCATCCTGTTCACCAGAATATTCACCATCAAAATAGATACAAAATAAAAACCATACCTCACCACTTCTATTACCACCCAGTATGCTAAAAACACCATCATATGTTCCTGAATTATTGACTTGATGGATAACCCCACTTCCACACATACTGCACTCCTTTCTCCCTGCAAATTTATTTTGGTACAGCAACTTAACCTAAAAATCAAGTCAGATGATTTTATTCTGCTGTTGAAAGTCTTTTGGTATATTCCCCTTTCATATTAAATAAAAACTGAAGGCGTTTCAATGTACTAGAGGGTCATACATCAATACGTTCTTCCTCTCTCCACCACTATGAACTCCTCATTGGCCTCCTTGTTTTTCCTCAAAAGTAACAGACCAGCTGTTCACACAAAGTCTATATACTTACTTGCTCTGCCTAGAGCAATCTTTTCCTTTAATATTTGTATAACACCCTCCTTCACTTCCTGGGTGTTTGTGCAAATGAGTAAAAAGCCTGTATTAAGTGGATATTTTAAAAGCTAAATGAATGGCTTAATAGTTGTATATAGGGGGAAAGGGAACATATTTTCCACGGTTTAGAAGTGGAGTTCTTTTATAGAGTTCTTGTACAAGCCTACACTATTGAACGATAATGGGCAGTTGTACATTCCAATTATACAATCACTTTGGTAATTTATATCCTTTTTTTGTAATTCATGACTGGACCATTTAATTCCTTAGGAGCATTATAGCATTTCAACTTTTCATGTTCAATAAACTTATTGGGGTTGCTCCCTTTTTTATTCAAATGGAGAAATAGTCATGATTTCATCTAAAGAAAGTGTTATTGATTGTGTTGTTTTCTAGGAATGAGTCGCACATGCCAGTTTAAAAGTTTTGTTAAATTCCCAAGTGTGTCACCGATAAAAGCCTTTTGGAAATTAGTAACTTGATCAAAACAGAAAAGTTATGTAACACTCAATTGTTATACTATCTTTGTTTCCATCTTGCATTGTAATAACACCCATCTTAACTCTATTTAAGACAAGTCATCGCCAGATGGCTTTCTGGCATTGATGGCATGATATGAAATCTAGTATAACTAAAAGTTTTTGGTTTTAGTAGCCTATAAATCCATTTAGAAAAATATATGTATTTGAATATAAGGTAAAGTTTTAAATTATTTGGCAATAGTAAACTAAACTTTTTTTTTGTAAATTTTTATTTTCTAAAATTTCATTGAGCTCTTTTGCAATAAGAAACAAGTTACAAAAAATTAAGGTTTATTTACCCCAATTCAAAATTATTAGGAATATAATCATAGAGGTTGAAGTATTTCAAATATTGAACCCCAAATATTTTATTAGGTAAATTCGTGAATGCTGAGCATTCACTGTTAAAATATACTAATACTATTGATAGACTGGTAGAAGCCTAAAATCAAATATTTATTAAATATTTATATCCATATCTTTTCATGGCTTGGTAATTCATTTCTCTAGCATTAAATAAGATTCCATTGTTTGCATGTACTACCCTTTATTTGAACTTTCACCTATGAAAGGATATCTTGGTTGCTTCCAAGCTTTTGTCAGTAATGAATAAAACTGCTATAGACATCTTTGTGGGTATAGGTTTCATCTTCTTTGGATAAATACCAAGAACTGCTACTGCTGAATCATCTGGCAAGAATATGTTTAGTTTTGTAAGAAACTGCCAAGTTGTTTTCCATTCTTTATTCTCAATAGACATGGAAGAACATTCCTGTTGCTCCACATCCTCACCAACATTTCGTGTTCTGTTGTCAGTGTTCTGGATTCTGGGTATGTACTGGTGTCTCTTTTTTGTTTTAATTTGCATTTTCCTGATGACATATGATGTGAAGCATCTTTTTATATGCTTATTTGCCATCTGTAATATTTTCTTTTGTGAGGTATCTGCTAAGGTCTTTGGCTCATTTTTAATCAGGTTTTTCCACGATTGTTGAGTTTTAAGGGGTCTTTGTGTCTTTTTGATTAACTGTCCTTTGCCAGATGTGTATTTTGCAAATTTTTTCTCACAGTCTGTGCTTTGCCTTTTCATTCTCTTGGCATTGTTTCACAGAGTAGACATTTTTAAATTCAGTGCTTGTGCTTTTGTAGCTAAAGTTATTTCCAAAACCAAGGTCATTTAAATTTTCTTCTATATTACCTTCTACATGTTTCATGTTTAGGTTTATAATTTAATCTGAGTTAATTTTTGTGAAGAGTGTATGATATCTGCCTGGATTTATTTTATTTTATTATTTATTTTATTTTTATTTTATATTTTTACCTTTAGCTTCACCATTACTCCAGAACCATTTGTTTAAAAGGTTGTATTTTGCTCTCTTGTATTGATTTGCTTTTATATTAAATATAAAATATAATTGATAATATATATTCTGTTCCTTTAATCTAGTCTTTCTGTGGTATTACAATATCTTGCTTCCAATTATCGTTATGGTATACTTTTTTTAAAGATTTTATTTATTTATTTGACAGAGAGAGAGATCACAAATAGGCAGAGAGACAGACAGAGAGAGAAATGAGGAGAAGCAGGCTCCCTGCTGAGCAGAGAGCCCAATACGGGACTTGATCCCAGGCCCCTGGGATCATGACCTGAGCCAAAGGCAGAAGCTTAACCCACTGAGCCAACCAGGCGCCCCATCCTTATGGTAAACTTTGAAGTCAGTCCTCAGTCTTTGTTCTCCTTCAACACTATGTTGACTATTGTGAGTCTTTGCCTCTCCATATAAACTTTAAAATAAGTTTGTTAATATTAAAAAAAAAAAAGAACTTGATGGAGTGCATTAATTGTATAGATAAACTTGGAAACCAGTGACCTCTTGAGCTTAGCAGGAGATAGACCATGGACATCAGTTGTCACAGTGGTGCCTCTGGCAGAACCTATTGCAAATCCCTAGGCAAAATGAGACCTCAAGGATCTGAGAGAATGTCTAAGAAGTACTTGATACATCCCTTGGGTATGGTTTATTAAGTGTCCACCTGTCTGAAAGCTGGGGAATCTAGATAAGGGAGGGAAAATTAGTTATGATAAAACATATCAACAAACATGAATAAATGTTGTAAAACTAATTGTCATGGCTCATATACAATATGCCCAACAGAGGGACCATCAAAAGGAAAGCATCAGTTATGTTTATTGTGAAATGTTTTATTCAAAATAAAGCAATGAGAGGGGAAGACACAATGAGAAAATTACCATTTTTTAAATGGTAACCTTCTTACAAAATGGAATAGGGTTTATATTCTAAGTAGTATATTGAAAAGTAAAACATTGGGGTGCCTGGGTGGCTCAGTGGTTTGGGCTGCTGCCTTCGGCTTGGGTCATGATCTCAGAGTCCTGGAATTGAGCCCTGCATCGGGCTCTCTGCTCTGCAGGAAGCCTGCTTCTCTCTCCCTCTCTCTCTGCCTGTCTCTCTGCCGACTTGTGATGTCTGTCTGTCAAATAAATAAATAAAATCTTTTTTAAAAAAAGAAAAGAAAGGTAAAACATTAAAAAATGAAATTTAAATTTAAAAAAATTATGTAATTTTTAAAAAAGGTTAAAAAGAGCAGAACCATTTTTCTTATAACTGGAAAATACATTCTATATATATCTATCAAAAATAACTTGTCGGGTTCCTGGGTGGCTTGTGGGTTAAGCCGCTGCCTTCAGCTCAGGTCATGATCTCAGGGTCCTGGGATGGAGCCCCACATTGGGCTCTCTGCTCAACGGGGAGCCTCCTACCTCCTCTCTCTCTTTGCCTGCCTCTCTGCCTACTTGTAATCTCTCTCTCTGTCAAATAAATAAATAAAATCTTTAAAAAAAAAAAAACTTGTCATGGGGGGCACCTGGGTGGCTCAGTGGGTTAAAGCCTCTGCCTTCGGCTCAGGTCATGATCCCAGAATCCTTGGATCGAGTCCCACATCGGGCCCTCAGCTCATCAGGGAGCCTGCTTCCCCCCTCTCACTCTGCCTGACCCTGCCTACTTGTGATCTCTGTCAAGGAAATAAATAAAATCTTTTATAAAAAAATTTTAAAAAATAACGTGTCATGTCTGGAATCAGGAGCATATGGAAAAAAATAATATCTGAGGACAATACTTCTGCCATGTTTTGTGCCTTGTTAATATTTTTAAACAGTCAGGCAACTTTTAGCTTTATTGAAATACCTACTAAGAGACTAGCAGTGCCTTTTGGAGCCCTATGACTATGAAAATTAATTGCAAATATTCAAAATGTTTAGTATGGTGTCACTATTTAGGGCCACCACCAAGCATGTTTCAGAAGTAAGCATAACTGTTACTCTTCTGTAAGGCAAAAGGGCATGTTTTCAGGAGTTCCATCTGCTGTACCAGGAAGTGAATCAAGTAATGAATTTTGTCTATAAAATAATTCACTTTTCAATTTAACATTCCTCATTCCACATTATAATAATAAAAACTAGGAGGAGACTAAAACAAACAAACAACTACAACTACAACAACCAGCTTTTCCTTCAGTGGAAAAGTAAATAGAACCTTATGAGTAGCCTGAAATTTATTTTTAAATATTTTTAAGATAAGCGTTTTTGTTAGAAAACCATATATTTTATATAGCTACGAAATAACAGGCAAAGTTTTATTAACGTCTAAAAAGTCTAGTTACTTCTATTTATCTATTAACTCATCTCTTTATGAAGTAGAACATGATCACACCTATTGTATCTACCCAAGTTTGTATGCTTTGGTTATTTTATGTTTGCTATTTCCTTGCTTAATTTTTACAATATTTGATACATAATAGTATCTTTAAGTCCATCTACGGTTTCACAGAATTTGTTTGAACTTCATAAATATGTACAATACTTTTTGCACGTTGATTAAAAATTACGAGATATGGGGGCTCCTGGGTGGCTCAGTGGTTTAGGCCTCTGCCTTCGGCTCAGGTCATGATTTCAGGGTCCTAGGATGGAGCCCCACATCGGGCTCTCTGCTCAGCGGGGAGCCTGCTCCCCCACCCCTCTCTCTGCCTGCCTCTCTACCTACTTTTGATCTGTCAAATGGGTAAATAAGATCTTTCAAAAAAGATTCACTAGGTGTGAAATACACCGAGGCTATGGGAAGGAAAATGATTTCACCTGATCTGACTAGGAAGTGGTTGAAGCCTGAATTAAAGTGCTACAAAAAGAGTCAAGACCTGGGAAATATATGGGTAAAAAATCCCTAGAAAAACAGCAATAATAACGGGCTGCTCTGTATTGAAGCAGATCCTGCGGTAGGCAAAGAAGAGCTGGTTTTAGCCAGAGGATGATCTCCGTTTGTCTTCATGATCTGGCATTTCCTGCAAGCCAGGCATGGGGCTCTGCACTAGAGCTGCAAATGCTGGCGGGCCCTCACTGTCCCTTTTCTCTTCTCAGGGGGACAATGGGCATGTCCATGGTGCAGTGTGACAGGTTTTACCACAGGGAGATAAAAGACTGCCAAGGGTAGGTTGGAGCTGGGAAAAGGCACTTAGGAACAGATTTTGAGGGGAGGTGATAGACAAGGGCAAAGCGAAGAATGGGGATGAGTGTGTCACTTTCAAAGTGCCAGGAGGCAGCACAGTGCATTCGGGAATCTACAGCAAGTTCAGGACAACAGGAGGCTTATCTGGCAGCATCACCTGGGGATGGAGGCTGAGCCCCGGGGTTAACACTGGGGGTGAGCTGGTTTGTATACTATGCCGAGAAGGTGAGGTACTACACTGTGGGGGCACAGGGAGCTACCGGAGGATTTCAAAAATCAGAATCGTAACCATAATAGAGTATTTAAATGCAACCTAGCTTTCATCAAGGGTAAGATGCACTATAGTTTATGTTCGACTAAGAAAGAGAAATGCTGTCAGTTAAACTAGGATATGTCATCAAGTGCAAGAGTTATTAGAATGGGGGGGGAGGACAAATCTTAGAACAAGTAAACTGTGGTACTAGAATAATTAAGAAAGGTCAAACACTTGGATCAACTAAAAAAGTGATTATTGCTTACCATGTGCCCCAAACTATATTAAGTCTTAGAACAAGAGACGATTTCATCTTGATGCCCCGCAGCTGGTAGACCCAAGGTACAGAGGGCAGTAGCCAACAACAAGCAGGCCCCAAGTGCCATGTGCAGACTCTAAGAGCAACTGCCTTTGAGAGAGGAAACGGTTGAGAGTGGGCTTTCTGAGGAAGAGAATTACTAGCTGGGAAAGTAGGAAAATTGACACAGAATCAGAATTGATGCCCCTACGTGACAGAGTTGGTGAAACTTCCCTTCTCAGAGATCTTGAGGCTCCTCAGAAATGTATTCCTCATTTTGGACGGAACATTCAGGATAAATATGATCTGTTCGAGTTCCAGGTTCTCTCATCAGGTCTGTTTCTTAGGATTCACTGGCACAAGATAAGGGTTTTGATAGTCCAGGGTAAATCCTGACAAAAGCAAAGCACGTTATCTATGAAAAACTAACCACTCAGAAAAGAACAACAGATATAAGGCCAGGCCGACCTGACCCTGCAGGATAGGTAAGGTTGGTCTGGCAACAGGGGTAGAGGGGAAGTGCCCATCCTCTGCTAGAAGAGCTAGAGAAGACCCCTTCCGGAGAGACCACCAGGAGAGGAGAGCAGTAGGTGCTGATGATGAAGAATATTTTAATCAGCAGAGAAGGTGAAAATGACAAAGTTCCAGGATCAGAGTAAACATATGGGATTAAAAAATAAAAATTAAAAAAAAAATTTTTTTTGAAAGGACTTTTTTTTTAAAGGACTTTAAACAAAAGTCCTTTTTAAGAGACAGTTGGCTGTTTAAACCAAAAGTACAACTCACTGAGAGAATCGCCGCATTATTTATTGGGGTAGAAAGGACCTGGAATGCAGAAAGACCCATTTTGCAGAAGAAAAAATAGAATCACTAACAGGCCTCATGCCTTTCACAACCAGTGGCTAGAATCCCTGCCTCATGAGACCCTGTGCTAGAAGGCCGCTAGAACCATCTCAACTATGTTCGTCTTTCTTGGAAGCCAACAAGTGTTTGCCAGGTTAAGAGCACGGTAACAATCAGTCACGTTATGTTATAATGATTGTCGGTATCTTTAAAAGCCTTGTCAAGTTCCTTTTTGAGTAACCCTCACCCACACTTAGAGAAATTTACCTGTGGTTCACCTCTTTGAAATACCTCATTGTTGTTTCACATTTACAATAGCCAAAAAAAAAAAAAAAAAAAAAAAAAGCTTTTTATTAACAAAGTGTTCAGAAGGGGGCGCCACTGTAAACAATGAGAGTTTTCGCTGCCCTGACAGTTTTGTTGCAGAAACCGCAGAAAGCCCTCAGGTCAGACACAGCCAAGGGCTGGAGGGATTTTTAAAATTACAAAAACAAAACCAAATCAAACCAAAACAAAAATCAAAACCAATGTCCAAGATTTCAAGTTTGTTACTAAAGGTATGACATTCTCCTAAGACATGCGAGTGACTTGATCAATATATTTATATATTTATATTTGAAGAAGAAGGAACTATTTGATGCAGCAAATCCACGTTGATTAAAAATTACCAGGATGGGGGCTCCTGGGTGGCTCAGTGGTTTAGGCCTCTGCCTTCGGCTCAGGTCATGATTTCCGGGTCCTGGGATGGAGCCCCACATCGGGCTCTCTGCTCAGCGGGGAGCTTGCTTCCCTTTTCCCGTATCTGCCTGCCTCTCTACCTACTTGTGATCTGTCAAATGGATAAATAAGATCTTTCAAAAAAGATTCACTAGGTGTGAAATACACCGAGGCTATGGGAAGGAAAATGATTTCACCTGATCAGACTAAGAAGTGGTTGAAGCCTGAATTAAAGTGCTATAAAAAGAGTCAAGACCTGGGAAATATATGGGTAAAAAATCCCTAGAAAAACAGCAATAATAACTGGCTGCTCTTTATTGATCCAACCCTGCGGTAGGCAAAGAAGAGCTGGTTTTAGCCAGAGGATGATCTCCGTTTGTCTTCATGATCTGGCATTTCCTGCAAGCCAGGCATGGGGCTCTGCACTAGAGCTGCAAATGCTGGGGGGCCCTCACTGTCCCTTTTCTCTTCTCAGGAGGACAACGGACATGTCCATGGTGCAGTGTGACAGGTTTTACCACAGGGAGATAAAAGACTGCCAAGGGTAGGTTGGAGCTGGGAAAAGGCACTTAGGAACAGATTTTGAGGGGAGGTGATAGACAAGGGCAAAGCACAGAATGAGGATGAGTGTGTCAAGTTTCAAAGTGCCAGGAGGCAGCACAGTGCATTCGGGAAACTACAGCAAGTTCATGACAATGGACAGCTGATATGGCAGCATCACCTGGGGATGGAGACTAGGCCCCGGGGTTAACTCTGGGGGTGAGATGGTTTGTATACTATGCCGAGGAGTTGAGCTACTACACTGTGGGGGCACAGGGAGCTACCGGAGGATTTCAAATATCAGAATCGTAACCATAATAGGGTATTTAATTGCAACCTAGCTTTCATCAAGGGTAAGATGCACTATAGTTTATGTTCGACTAAGAAAGAGAAATGCTGTCTTAAGTTAAACTAGGATATGTCATCAAGTGCAAGAGATATTAGAATGAGGGGGGAGGACAAATCTTAGAACAAGTAAACTGTGGTACTAGAATAATTAAGAAAGGTCGAACACTTGGATCAACTAAAAAAGTGATTATTGCTTACCATGTGCCCCAAACTATATTAAGTCTTAGAACAAGAGACGTTCTCATCTTGATGCCCCGCAGCTGGTAGACCCAAGGTACAGAGAGCAGTAGTCAACGACCAGCAGGCCCCAAGTGCCATGTGCAGACTCTAAGAGCAACTGCCTTTGAGAGAGGAAACGGTTGAGAGTGGGCTTTCTGAGAAAGAGAATTACTAGCTGGGAAGGTAGGAAAATTGACACAGAATCAGAATTGATGCCCCTACATGACAGAGTTGGTGAAACTTCCCTTCTGAGAGATCTTGAGGCTCCTCAGAAATGTATTCTTCATTTTGGACGGAACATTCAGGATAAATATGATCTGTTCGAGTTCCTGGTTCTCTCATCAGGACTGTTTCTTAGGCTTCACTGGCACAAGATAAGGGTTTTGATAGTCCAGGGTAAATCCTGACAAAAGCAAACCACGGTGTCTATGAAATCTAACCACTCAGAAGAGAACAACAGATAAAAGGCCAGGCCGACCTGACCCTGCAGGATAGGTAAGGTTGGTCCGGTAACAGGGGTAGAGGGGAAGTGTCCATCCTCTGCTAGAAGAGCTAGAGAAGACCCCTTCCGGAGAGACCACCAGGAGAGGAGAGCAGTAGGTGCTGATGATGAAGAATATTTTAATCAGCAGAGAAGGTCAAAATGACAAAGTTCCAGGATCAGAGTAAACATATGCGATTTAAAAATAAAAAGTAAAAAAAAATTTTTTGAAAGGACTTTTTTTTTAAAGGACTTTAAACAAAAGTCCTTTTTAAGAGACAGTTGGCTGTTTAAACCAAAAGTACAACTCACTGAGAGAATCGCCGCATTATTTATTGGGGTAGAAAGGACCTGGAATGTAGAAAGACCCATTCTGCAGAGGAAAAAATAGAATCACTAGCAGTCCTCATGCCTTGCACAGCCAGTGGCTAGAATCCCTGCCTCATGAGACCCTGTGCTAGAAGGCCGCTAGAACCATCTCAACTATGTTCGTCTTTCTTGGAAGCCAACAAGTGTTTGCCAGGTTAAGAGCACGGTAACAATCAGTCACGTTATGTTATAATGATTGTCGGTATCTTTAAAAGCCTTGTCAAGTTCCTTTTTGAGTAACCCTTACCCCACCCTTAGAGAAAGGGTGTGGTTCACCTCTTTGAAATACCTCATTGTTGTTTCACATTTACAATAGCCAAAAAAAAAAAAAAAAAAAAAAAAAAAAAAAGCTTTTTATTAACAAAGTGTTCAGAAGAGGGCGCCACTGTAAACAATGAGTGTTTTCGCTGCCCTGACAGTTTTGTTGCAGAAACAGCAGAAAGCACTCAGGTCAGACAGAGCCATGGGCTGGAGGGATTTTTAAAATTACAAAAACCGAACCAAATCAAACCAAAACAAAAATCAAAACCAATGTCCAAGATTTCAAGTTTGCTACTAAAGGTATGACATTCTCCTAAGACATGCGAGTGACTTGATCAATATATTTATATATTTATATTTGAAGAAGAAGGAACTATTTCATGCAGCAAAACCATAGTGCAAGGACCAATGCCGCGCTTCCCAGAGAACCCCAAGCTCTTTTTCTAGAATGGCCATATGCGTATGCATCAGGCGTCCTCTTTTCACTCCCTTTGTGGATCCCCTACCATGGAGGTCATGTAATAACCAATAACCAAAAAAGAAACAAAAAACCAAAACATCCAGGTCTGAGTGATTCGTGGGTGCCATCATGCAATGGCGGACCCTGCCTGGAGAGGAGGAGACTGCTTAAACAGATCGCGGGCAAGCATCTCAGCCCAGGCCTGTGCTGGGGGAGCTGGTTCCCGGCTTTGGGCACAATCAGGAAGCCAGCGAAGTGACCCGAGAGTGCACCCGGGGTTTAGGGCTGATGATCTTTTTGCAGCCAGGTAGCAGGTGGACACCCGCTCGGGGAGCCAGGCTAGGAGGCCGCTCAGCGCTGGCGCTGGCCACCCTCGCAAGCCCCCCGGGCTTTCCCGGTGCCCGTGCCCCGGGCCCGCGCCTCAGGACGGAGGGGGAGGTGGGCGAGGGCGTGGGCGGTCCGGAGAAGGGGCTTTGCTAATTGCAGAATCCGGGAGTGAGCTCGAGGAGGAGGACGCAGCGGAGAGTCTGAGAGGAGGTGGAGGAGCTGCCGGAGGAGGGGCGCAGCTCCGCTGTGCTCTGCTGCAGCCCAGTCCGCACTGCAGGACACCCGCACTCCCGCGCTCCAGCCCAGCTTCTGAGGCCGCACTGTCCCGCTCCCACGGCCCGCTGCCCCGCCCTGCCCCATGGCTTCTCAGGACGACCCTCTGCAAGCAGGTAAAGTGACACCGCGCTGCGCCCTCACCTGGAGCAGAAAGCGCGGGCCGCGAGCTCGCGGGGGTGTCGGGACCCAGCCTCCCGCGACCCCCGGGGCAGCGGGACCACCCCGGACGACGCGCCACACCCGGGTCCCCACGGGGTCGGGCCGGGGATGGAGCCAGGGGAGGTGCCCCCCGCAGCGAGCGCAATAGCCCCCTTCGTTTGGCACCTTCACGCGCGTGTGCCGAGGACCCCCTTCCCTCATCCCGAGCTGTGGCCCCGCCACTTTTGTACTGGACTTGGGATCCCAGGTAGAAACTAGTCCCTCAGACCTCCCTGGCAGCAAGGAGCACCGGGAGGCATTCTCAGTTTTTCCGCCGCCCCTCCCCCCTCCTCCCCTGGCTCCTCCTCTCTCCACATTCACAAGCCTTCTGGCCTCCCTTTCCTCTCCTCATTGTCACTTTTATTAAATGGTTTTGTTCTGCATGTTGACCCGCAGAGCGATTTCATGAATGAATATACATACAGGAAACTGAGTCGGAGCCCACCTGTGGAGGCCTTTCATTAGAATGGTCTCTGGTTCTAGCCTCAGTTCAGAATACTGCCTGTACCTGAGGACAGAGTCCAGATGTTTCTTTCATCTCTGACTTGAATTTGAAATATATACCATTCATTTGTTGATGGGCATCTAGGTTCTTTCCATAGTTTGGCTATTGTGGATATTGCTGCTATCAACATTTGGTGCACGTGCCCCTTTGGATCATATAGTAGTCTTCTTTACCTCTATCAGAACCCCAGGAAGCTTTATTTATTTATTTACTCACATAAACGGGTGATCCAACACAACTTTTTTTGATGTTCAAATGTATTATAATGTCTTACCGCTTAACACTATGCTTACTGCTCTCTTTCACTGTCTGACTAAATCCTCATCATCACTATGCCATTTAATCAGAAAGAACATTTGAACTCAGAATTCTCTCCATATCAGGGAATGAAGACTCCACCCTTCTGTTTGTGCAGGTAAAATAAATGTTGATATTGTCTGTCCTGCACATACCCCATCCTGTTCACCAGAATATTCACCATCAAAATAGATACAAAATAAAAACCATACCTCACCACTTCTATTACCACCCAGTATGCTAAAAACACCATCATATGTTCCTGAATTATTGACTTGATGGATAACCCCACTTCCACAAATACTGCACTCCTTTCTCCCTGCAAATTTATTTTGGTACAGCAACTTAACCTAAAAATCAAGTCAGATGATTTTATTCTGCTGTTGAAAGTCTTTTGGTATATTCCCCTTTCATATTAAATAAAAACTGAAGGCGTTTCAATGTACTAGAGGGTCATACATCAATACGTTCTTCCTCTCTCCACCACTATGAACTCCTCATTGGCCTCCTTGTTTTTCCTCAAAAGTAACAGACCAGCTGTTCACACAAAGTCTATATACTTACTTGCTCTGCCTAGAGCAATCTTTTCCTTTAATATTTGTATAACACCCTCCTTCACTTCCTGGGTGTTTGTGCAAATGAGTAAAAAGCCTGTATTAAGTGGATATTTTAAAAGCTAAATGAATGGCTTAATAGTTGTATATAGGGGGAAAGGGAACATATTTTCCACGGTTTAGAAGTGGAGTTCTTTTATAGAGTTCTTGTACAAGCCTACACTATTGAACGATAATGGGCAGTTGTACATTCCAATTATACAATCACTTTGGTAATTTATATCCTTTTTTTGTAATTCATGACTGGACCATTTAATTCCTTAGGAGCATTATAGCATTTCAACTTTTCATGTTCAATAAACTTATTGGGGTTGCTCCCTTTTTTATTCAAATGGAGAAATAGTCATGATTTCATCTAAAGAAAGTGTTATTGATTGTGTTGTTTTCTAGGAATGAGTCGCACATGCTAGTTTAAAAGTTTTGTTAAATTCCCAAGTGTGTCACCGATAAAAGCCTTTTGGAAATTAGTAACTTGATCAAAACAGAAAAGTTATGTAACACTCAATTGTTATACTATCTTTGTTTCCATCTTGCATTGTAATAACACCCATCTTAACTCTATTTAAGACAAGTCATCGCCAGATGGCTTTCTGGCATTGATGGCATGATATGAAATCTAGTATAACTAAAAGTTTTTGGTTTTAGTAGCCTATAAATCCATTTAGAAAAATATATGTATTTGAATATAAGGTAAAGTTTTAAATTATTTGGCAATAGTAAACTAAACTTTTTTTTTTGTAAATTTTTATTTTCTAAAATTTCATTGAGCTCTTTTGCAATAAGAAACAAGTTACAAAAAATTAAGGTTTATTTACCCCAATTCAAAATTATTAGGAATATAATCATAGAGGTTGAAGTATTTCAAATATTGAACCCCAAATATTTTATTAGGTAAATTCGTGAATGCTGAGCATTCACTGTTAAAATATACTAATACTATTGATAGACTGGTAGAAGCCTAAAATCAAATATTTATTAAATATTTATATCCATATCTTTTCATGGCTTGGTAATTCATTTCTCTAGCATTAAATAAGATTCCATTGTTTGCATGTACTACACTTTATTTGAACTTTCACCTATGAAAGGATATCTTGGTTGCTTCCAAGCTTTTGTCAGTAATGAATAAAACTGCTATAGACATCTTTGTGGGTATAGGTTTCATCTTCTTTGGATAAATACCAAGAACTGCTACTGCTGAATCATCTGGCAAGAATATGTTTAGTTTTGTAAGAAACTGCCAAGTTGTTTTCCATTCTTTATTCTCAATAGACATGGAAGAACATTCCTGTTGCTCCACATCCTCACCAACATTTCGTGTTCTGTTGTCAGTGTTCTGGATTCTGGGTATGTACTGGTGTCTCTTTTTTGTTTTAATTTGCATTTTCCTGATGACATATGATGTGAAGCATCTTTTTATATGCTTATTTGCCATCTGTAATATTTTCTTTTGTGAGGTATCTGCTAAGGTCTTTGGCTCATTTTTAATCAGGTTTTTCCACGATTGTTGAGTTTTAAGGGGTCTTTGTGTCTTTTTGATTAACTGTCCTTTGCCAGATGTGTATTTTGCAAATTTTTTCTCACAGTCTGTGCTTTGCCTTTTCATTCTCTTGGCATTGTTTCACAGAGTAGACATTTTTAAATTCAGTGCTTGTGCTTTTGTAGCTAAAGTTATTTCCAAAACCAAGGTCATTTAAATTTTCTTCTATATTACCTTCTACATGTTTCATGTTTAGGTTTATAATTTAATCTGAGTTAATTTTTGTGAAGAGTGTATGATATCTGCCTGGATTTATTTTATTTTATTATTTATTTTATTTTTATTTTATATTTTTACCTTTAGCTTCACCATTACTCCAGAACCATTTGTTTAAAAGGTTGTATTTTGCTCTCTTGTATTGATTTGCTTTTATATTAAATATAAAATATAATTGATAATATATATTCTGTTCCTTTAATCTAGTCTTTCTGTGGTATTACAATATCTTGCTTCCAATTATCGTTATGGTATACTTTTTTTAAAGATTTTATTTATTTATTTGACAGAGAGAGAGATCACAAATAGGCAGAGAGACAGACAGAGAGAGAAATGAGGAGAAGCAGGCTCCCTGCTGAGCAGAGAGCCCAATACGGGACTTGATCCCAGGCCCCTGGGATCATGACCTGAGCCAAAGGCAGAAGCTTAACCCACTGAGCCAACCAGGCGCCCCATCCTTATGGTAAACTTTGAAGTCAGTCCTCAGTCTTTGTTCTCCTTCAACACTATGTTGACTATTGTGAGTCTTTGCCTCTCCATATAAACTTTAAAATAAGTTTGTTAATATTAAAAAAAAAAAGAACTTGATGGAGTGCATTAATTGTATAGATAAACTTGGAAACCAGTGACCTCTTGAGCTTAGCAGGAGATAGACCATGGACATCAGTTGTCACAGTGGTGCCTCTGGCAGAACCTATTGCAAATCCCTAGGCAAAATGAGACCTCAAGGATCTGAGAGAATGTCTAAGAAGTACTTGATACATCCCTTGGGTATGGTTTATTAAGTGTCCACCTGTCTGAAAGCTGGGGAATCTAGATAAGGGAGGGAAAATTAGTTATGATAAAACATATCAACAAACATGAATAAATGTTGTAAAACTAATTGTCATGGCTCATATACAATATGCCCAACAGAGGGACCATCAAAAGGAAAGCATCAGTTATGTTTATTGTGAAATGTTTTATTCAAAATAAAGCAATGAGAGGGGAAGACACAATGAGAAAATTACCATTTTTTAAATGGTAACCTTCTTACAAAATGGAATAGGGTTTATATTCTAAGTAGTATATTGAAAAGTAAAACATTGGGGTGCCTGGGTGGCTCAGTGGTTTGGGCTGCTGCCTTCGGCTTGGGTCATGATCTCAGGGTCCTGGAATTGAGCCCTGCATCGGGCTCTCTGCTCTGCAGGAAGCCTGCTTCTCTCTCCCTCTCTCTCTGCCTGTCTCTCTGCCGACTTGTGATCTCTGTCTGTCAAATAAATAAATAAAATCTTTTTTAAAAAAAGAAAAGAAAGGTAAAACATTAAAAAATGAAATTTAAATTTAAAAAAATTATGTAATTTTTAAAAAAGGTTAAAAAGAGCAGAACCATTTTTCTTATAACTGGAAAATACATTCTATATATATCTATCAAAAATAACTTGTCGGGTTCCTGGGTGGCTTGTGGGTTAAGCCGCTGCCTTCAGCTCAGGTCATGATCTCAGGGTCCTGGGATGGAGCCCCACATTGGGCTCTCTGCTCAACGGGGAGCCTGCTACCTCCTCTCTCTCTTTGCCTGCCTCTCTGCCTACTTGTAATCTCTCTCTCTGTCAAATAAATAAATAAAATCTTAAAAAAAAAAAAAACTTGTCATGGGGGCACCTGGGTGGCTCAGTGGGTTAAAGCCTCTGCCTTCGGCTCAGGTCATGATCCCAGAATCCTTGGATCGAGTCCCACATCGGGCCCTCAGCTCATCAGGGAGCCTGCTTCCCCCCTCTCACTCTGCCTGACCCTGCCTACTTGTGATCTCTGTCAAGGAAATAAATAAAATCTTTTATAAAAAAATTTTAAAAAATAACGTGTCATGTCTGGAATCAGGAGCATATGGAAAAAAATAATATCTGAGGACAATACTTCTGCCATGTTTTGTGCCTTGTTAATATTTTTAAACAGTCAGGCAACTTTTAGCTTTATTGAAATACCTACTAAGAGACTAGCAGTGCCTTTTGGAGCCCTATGACTATGAAAATTAATTGCAAATATTCAAAATGTTTAGTATGGTGTCACTATTTAGGGCCACCACCAAGCATGTTTCAGAAGTAAGCATAACTGTTACTCTTCTGTAAGGCAAAAGGGCATGTTTTCAGGAGTTCCATCTGCTGTACCAGGAAGTGAATCAAGTAATGAATTTTGTCTATAAAATAATTCACTTTTCAATTTAACATTCCTCATTCCACATTATAATAATAAAAACTAGGAGGAGACTAAAACAAACAAACAACTACAACTACAACAACCAGCTTTTCCTTCAGTGGAAAAGTAAATAGAACCTTATGAGTAGCCTGAAATTTATTTTTAAATATTTTTAAGATAAGCGTTTTTGTTAGAAAACCATATATTTTATATAGCTACGAAATAACAGGCAAAGTTTTATTAACGTCTAAAAAGTCTAGTTACTTCTATTTATCTATTAACTCATCTCTTTATGAAGTAGAACATGATCACACCTATTGTATCTACCCAAGTTTGTATGCTTTGGTTATTTTATGTTTGCTATTTCCTTGCTTAATTTTTACAATATTTGATACATAATAGTATCTTTAAGTCCATCTACGGTTTCACAGAATTTGTTTGAACTTCATAAATATGTACAATACTTTTTGCACGTTGATTAAAAATTACGAGATATGGGGGCTCCTGGGTGGCTCAGTGGTTTAGGCCTCTGCCTTCGGCTCAGGTCATGATTTCCGGGTCCTAGGATGGAGCCCAACATCGGGCTCTCTGCTCAGCGGGGAGCCTGCTCCCCCACCCCTCTCTCTGCCTGCCTCTCTACCTACTTTTGATCTGTCAAATGGGTAAATAAGATCTTTCAAAAAAGATTCACTAGGTGTGAAATACACCGAGGCTATGGGAAGGAAAATGATTTCACCTGATCTGACTAGGAAGTGGTTGAAGCCTGAATTAAAGTGCTACAAAAAGAGTCAAGACCTGGGAAATATATGGGTAAAAAATCCCTAGAAAAACAGCAATAATAACGGGCTGCTCTGTATTGAAGCAGATCCTGCGGTAGGCAAAGAAGAGCTGGTTTTAGCCAGAGGATGATCTCCGTTTGTCTTCATGATCTGGCATTTCCTGCAAGCCAGGCATGGGGCTCTGCACTAGAGCTGCAAATGCTGGGGGGCCCTCACTGTCCCTTTTCTCTTCTCAGGGGGACAATGGGCATGTCCATGGTGCAGTGTGACAGGTTTTACCACAGGGAGATAAAAGACTGCCAAGGGTAGGTTGGAGCTGGGAAAAGGCACTTAGGAACAGATTTTGAGGGGAGGTGATAGACAAGGGCAAAGCGAAGAATGGGGATGAGTGTGTCACTTTCAAAGTGCCAGGAGGCAGCACAGTGCATTCGGGAATCTACAGCAAGTTCAGGACAACGGGCAGCTGATCTGGCAGCATCACCTGGGGATGGAGGCTGAGCCCCGGGGTTAACACTGGGGGTGAGCTGGTTTGTATACTATGCCGAGAAGGTGAGGTACTACACTGTGGGGGCACAGGGAGCTACCGGAGGATTTCAAAAATCAGAATCGTAACCATAATAGAGTATTTAAATGCAACCTAGCTTTCATCAAGGGTAAGATGCACTATAGTTTATGTTCGACTAAGAAAAAGAAATGCTGTCAGTTAAACTAGGATATGTCATCAAGTGCAAGAGTTATTAGAATGGGGGGGGAGGACAAATCTTAGAACAAGTAAACTGTGGTACTAGAATAATTAAGAAAGGTCGAACACTTGGATCAACTAAAAAAGTGATTATTGCTTACCATGTGCCCCAAACTATATTAAGTCTTAGAACAAGAGACGATTTCATCTTGATGCCCCGCAGCTGGTAGACCCAAGGTACAGAGGGCAGTAGCCAACAACAAGCAGGCCCCAAGTGCCATGTGCAGACTCTAAGAGCAACTGCCTTTGAGAGAGGAAACGGTTGAGAGTGGGCTTTCTGAGGAAGAGAATTACTAGCTGGGAAAGTAGGAAAATTGACACAGAATCAGAATTGATGCCCCTACGTGACAGAGTTGGTGAAACTTCCCTTCTAAGACATCTTGAGGCTCCTCAGAAATGTATTCCTCATTTTGGACGGAACATTCAGGATAAATATGATCTGTTCGAGTTCCAGGTTCTCTCATCAGGTCTGTTTCTTAGGATTCACTGGCACAAGATAAGGGTTTTGATAGTCCAGGGTAAATCCTGACAAAAGCAAAGCACGTTATCTATGAAAAACTAACCACTCAGAAAAGAACAACAGATATAAGGCCAGGCCGACCTGACCCTGCAGGATAGGTAAGGTTGGTCTGGCAACAGGGGTAGAGGGGAAGTGCCCATCCTCTGCTAGAAGAGCTAGAGAAGACCCCTTCCGGAGAGACCACCAGGAGAGGAGAGCAGTAGGTGCTGATGATGAAGAATATTTTAATCAGCAGAGAAGGTAAAAATGACAAAGTTCCAGGATCAGAGTAAACATATGGGATTAAAAAATAAAAATTAAAAAAAAAATTTTTTTTGAAAGGACTTTTTTTTTAAAGGACTTTAAACAAAAGTCCTTTTTAAGAGACAGTTGGCTGTTTAAACCAAAAGTACAACTCACTGAGAGAATCTCCGCATTATTTATTGGGGTAGAAAGGACCTGGAATGCAGAAAGACCCATTTTGCAGAAGAAAAAATAGAATCACTAACAGGCCTCATGCCTTTCACAACCAGTGGCTAGAATCCCTGCCTCATGAGACCCTGTGCTAGAAGGCCGCTAGAACCATCTCAACTATGTTCGTCTTCTTGGAAGCCAACAAGAGTTTGCCAGGTTAAGAGCACGGTAACAATCAGTCACGTTATGTTATAATGATTGTCGGTATCTTTAAAAGCCTTGTCAAGTTCCTTTTTGAGTAACCCTCACCCACACTTAGAGAAATTTACCTGTGGTTCACCTCTTTGAAATACCTCATTGTTGTTTCACATTTACAATAGCCAAAAAAAAAAAAAAAAAAAAAAAAAGCTTTTTATTAACAAAGTGTTCAGAAGGGGGCGCCACTGTAAACAATGAGAGTTTTCGCTGCCCTGACAGTTTTGTTGCAGAAACCGCAGAAAGCCCTCAGGTCAGACACAGCCATGGGCTGGAGGGATTTTTAAAATTACAAAAACAAAACCAAATCAAACCAAAACAAAAATCAAAACCAATGTCCAAGATTTCAAATTTGTTACTAAAGGTATGACATTCTCCTAAGACATGCGAGTGACTTGATCAATATATTTATATATTTATATTTGAAGAAGAAGGAACTATTTGATGCAGCAAATCCACGTTGATTAAAAATTACCAGGATGGGGGCTCCTGGGTGGCTCAGTGGTTTAGGCCTCTGCCTTCGGCTCAGGTCATGATTTCCGGGTCCTGGGATGGAGCCCCACATCGGGCTCTCTGCTCAGCGGGGAGCTTGCTTCCCCCTTCCCGTATCTGCCTGCCTCTCTACCTACTTGTGATCTGTCAAATGGATAAATAAGATCTTTCAAAAAAGATTCACTAGGTGTGAAATACACCGAGGCTATGGGAAGGAAAATGATTTCACCTGATCAGACTAAGAAGTGGTTGAAGCCTGAATTAAAGTGCTATAAAAAGAGTCAAGACCTGGGAAATATATGGGTAAAAAATCCCTAGAAAAACAGCAATAATAACGGGCTGCTCTTTATTGATCCAACCCTGCGGTAGGCAAAGAAGAGCTGGTTTTAGCCAGAGGATGATCTCCGTTTGTCTTCATGATCTGGCATTTCCTGCAAGCCAGGCATGGGGCTCTGCACTAGAGCTGCAAATGCTGGGGGGCCCTCACTGTCCCTTTTCTCTTCTCAGGAGGACAACGGACATGTCCATGGTGCAGTGTGACAGGTTTTACCACAGGGAGATAAAAGACTGCCAAGGGTAGGTTGGAGCTGGGAAAAGGCACTTAGGAACAGATTTTGAGGGGAGGTGATAGACAAGGGCAAAGCAAAGAATGAGGATGAGTGTGTCAAGTTTCAAAGTGCCAGGAGGCAGCACAGTGCATTCGGGAAACTACAGCAAGTTCATGACAATGGACAGCTGATATGGCAGCATCACCTGGGGATGGAGACTAGGCCCCGGGGTTAACTCTGGGGGTGAGATGGTTTGTATACTATGCCGAGGAGGTGAGCTACTACACTGTGGGGGCACAGGGAGCTACCGGAGGATTTCAAATATCAGAATCGTAACCATAATAGGGTATTTAATTGCAACCTAGCTTTCATCAAGGGTAAGATGCACTATAGTTTATGTTCGACTAAGAAAGAGAAATGCTGTCTTAAGTTAAACTAGGATATGTCATCAAGTGCAAGAGATATTAGAATGAGGGGGGAGGACAAATCTTAGAACAAGTAAACTGTGGTACTAGAATAATTAAGAAAGGTCGAACACTTGGATCAACTAAAAAAGTGATTATTGCTTACCATGTGCCCCAAACTATATTAAGTCTTAGAACAAGAGACGTTCTCATCTTGATGCCCCGCAGCTGGTAGACCCAAGGTACAGAGAGCAGTAGTCAACGACCAGCAGGCCCCAAGTGCCATGTGCAGACTCTAAGAGCAACTGCCTTTGAGAGAGGAAACGGTTGAGAGTGGGCTTTCTGAGAAAGAGAATTACTAGCTGGGAAGGTAGGAAAATTGACACAGAATCAGAATTGATGCCCCTACATGACAGAGTTGGTGAAACTTCCCTTCTGAGAGATCTTGAGGCTCCTCAGAAATGTATTCTTCATTTTGGACGGAACATTCAGGATAAATATGATCTGTTCGAGTTCCTGGTTCTCTCATCAGGACTGTTTCTTAGGCTTCACTGGCACAAGATAAGGGTTTTGATAGTCCAGGGTAAATCCTGACAAAAGCAAACCACGGTGTCTATGAAATCTAACCACTCAGAAGAGAACAACAGATAAAAGGCCAGGCCGACCTGACCCTGCAGGATAGGTAAGGTTGGTCCGGTAACAGGGGTAGAGGGGAAGTGCCCATCCTCTGCTAGAAGAGCTAGAGAAGACCCCTTCCGGAGAGACCACCAGGAGAGGAGAGCAGTAGGTGCTGATGATGAAGAATATTTTAATCAGCAGAGAAGGTCAAAATGACAAAGTTCCAGGATCAGAGTAAACATATGCGATTTAAAAATAAAAAGTAAAAAAAAATTTTTTGAAAGGACTTTTTTTTTAAAGGACTTTAAACAAAAGTCCTTTTTAAGAGACAGTTGGCTGTTTAAACCAAAAGTACAACTCACTGAGAGAATCGCCGCATTATTTATTGGGGTAGAAAGGACCTGGAATGTAGAAAGACCCATTCTGCAGAGGAAAAAATAGAATCACTAGCAGTCCTCATGCCTTGCACAGCCAGTGGCTAGAATCCCTGCCTCATGAGACCCTGTGCTAGAAGGCCGCTAGAACCATCTCAACTATGTTCGTCTTTCTTGGAAGCCAACAAGTCTTTGCCCAGTTAAGAGCACGGTAACAATCAGTCACGTTATGTTATAATGATTGTCGGTATCTTTAAAAGCCTTGTCAAGTTCCTTTTTGAGTAACCCTTACCCCACCCTTAGAGAAAGGGTGTGGTTCACCTCTTTGAAATACCTCATTGTTGTTTCACATTTACAATAGCCAAAAAAAAAAAAAAAAAAAAAAGCTTTTTATTAACAAAGTGTTCAGAAGGGGGCGCCACTGTAAACAATGAGAGTTTTCGCTGCCCTGACAGTTTTGTTGCAGAAACAGCAGAAAGCACTCAGGTCAGACAGAGCCATGGGCTGGAGGGATTTTTAAAATTACAAAAACCGAACCAAATCAAACCAAAACAAAAATCAAAACCAATGTCCAAGATTTCAAGTTTGCTACTAAAGGTATGACATTCTCCTAAGACATGCGAGTGACTTGATCAATATATTTATATATTTATATTTGAAGAAGAAGGAACTATTTGATGCAGCAAAACCATAGTGCAAGGACCAATGCCGCGCTTCCCAGAGAACCCCAAGCTCTTTTTCTAGAATGGCCATATGCGTATGCATCAGGCGTCCTCTTTTCACTCCCTTTGTGGATCCCCTACCATGGAGGTCATGTAATAACCAATAACCAAAAAAGAAACAAAAAACCAAAACATCCAGGTCTGAGTGATTCGTGGGTGCCATCATGCAATGGCGGACCCTGCCTGGAGAGGAGGAGACTGCTTAAACAGATCGCGGGCAAGCATCTCAGCCCAGGCCTGTGCTGGGGGAGCTGGTTCCCGGCTTTGGGCACAATCAGGAAGCCAGCGAAGTGACCCGAGAGTGCACCCGGGGTTTAGGGCTGATGATCTTTTTGCAGCCAGGTAGCAGGTGGACACCCGCTCGGGGAGCCAGGCTAGGAGGCCGCTCAGCGCTGGCGCTGGCCACCCTCGCAAGCCCCCCGGGCTTTCCCGGTGCCCGTGCCCCGGGCCCGCGCCTCAGGACGGAGGGGGAGGTGGGCGAGGGCGTGGGCGGTCCGGAGAAGGGGCTTTGCTAATTGCAGAATCCGGGAGTGAGCTCGAGGAGGAGGACGCAGCGGAGAGTCTGAGAGGAGGTGGAGGAGCTGCCGGAGGAGGGGCGCAGCTCCGCTGTGCTCTGCTGCAGCCCAGTCCGCACTGCAGGACACCCGCACTCCCGCGCTCCAGCCCAGCTTCTGAGGCCGCACTGTCCCGCTCCCACGGCCCGCTGCCCCGCCCTGCCCCATGGCTTCTCAGGACGACCCTCTGCCAGCAGGTAAAGTGACACCGCGCTGCGCCCTCACCTGGAGCAGAAAGCGCGGGCCGCGAGCTCGCGGGGGTGTCGGGACCCAGCCTCCCGCGACCCCCGGGGCAGCGGGACCACCCCGGACGACGCGCCACACCCGGGTCCCCACGGGGTCGGGCCGGGGATGGAGCCAGGCGAGGTGCCCCCCCCAGCGAGCGCAATAGCCCCCTTCGTTTGGCACCTTCACGCGCGTGTGCCGAGGACCCCCTTCCCTCATCCCGAGCTGTGGCCCCGCCACTTTTGTACTGGACTTGGGATCCCAGGTAGAAACTAGTCCCTCAGACCTCCCTGGCAGCAAGGAGCACAGGGAGGCATTCTCAGTTTTTCCGCCGCCCCTCCCCCCTCCTCCCCTGGCTCCTCCTCTCTCCACATTCACAAGCCTTCTGGCCTCCCTTTCCTCTCCTCATTGTCACTTTTATTAAATGGTTTTGTTCTGCATGTTGACCCGCAGAGCGATTTCATGAATGAATATACATACAGGAAACTGAGTCGGAGCCCACCTGTGGAGGCCTTTCATTAGAATGGTCTCTGGTTCTAGCCTCAGTTCAGAATACTGCCTGTACCTGAGGACAGAGTCCAGATGTTTCTTTCATCTCTGACTTGAATTTGAAATATATACCATTCATTTGTTGATGGGCATCTAGGTTCTTTCCATAGTTTGGCTATTGTGGATATTGCTGCTATCAACATTTGGTGCACGTGCCCCTTTGGATCATATAGTAGTCTTCTTTACCTCTATCAGAACCCCAGGAAGCTTTATTTATTTATTTACTCACATAAACGGGTGATCCAACACAACTTTTTTTGATGTTCAAATGTATTATAATGTCTTACCGCTTAACACTATGCTTACTGCTCTCTTTCACTGTCTGACTAAATCCTCATCATCACTATGCCATTTAATCAGAAAGAACATTTGAACTCAGAATTCTCTCCATATCAGGGAATGAAGACTCCACCCTTCTGTTTGTGCAGGTAAAATAAATGTTGATATTGTCTGTCCTGCACATACCCCATCCTGTTCACCAGAATATTCACCATCAAAATAGATACAAAATAAAAACCATACCTCACCACTTCTATTACCACCCAGTATGCTAAAAACACCATCATATGTTCCTGAATTATTGACTTGATGGATAACCCCACTTCCACAAATACTGCACTCCTTTCTCCCTGCAAATTTATTTTGGTACAGCAACTTAACCTAAAAATCAAGTCAGATGATTTTATTCTGCTGTTGAAAGTCTTTTGGTATATTCCCCTTTCATATTAAATAAAAACTGAAGGCGTTTCAATGTACTAGAGGGTCATACATCAATACGTTCTTCCTCTCTCCACCACTATGAACTCCTCATTGGCCTCCTTGTTTTTCCTCAAAAGTAACAGACCAGCTGTTCACACAAAGTCTATATACTTACTTGCTCTGCCTAGAGCAATCTTTTCCTTTAATATTTGTATAACACCCTCCTTCACTTCCTGGGTGTTTGTGCAAATGAGTAAAAAGCCTGTATTAAGTGGATATTTTAAAAGCTAAATGAATGGCTTAATAGTTGTATATAGGGGGAAAGGGAACATATTTTCCACGGTTTAGAAGTGGAGTTCTTTTATAGAGTTCTTGTACAAGCCTACACTATTGAACGATAATGGGCAGTTGTACATTCCAATTATACAATCACTTTGGTAATTTATATCCTTTTTTTGTAATTCATGACTGGACCATTTAATTCCTTAGGAGCATTATAGCATTTCAACTTTTCATGTTCAATAAACTTATTGGGGTTGCTCCCTTTTTTATTCAAATGGAGAAATAGTCATGATTTCATCTAAAGAAAGTGTTATTGATTGTGTTGTTTTCTAGGAATGAGTCGCACATGCCAGTTTAAAAGTTTTGTTAAATTCCCAAGTGTGTCACCGATAAAAGCCTTTTGGAAATTAGTAACTTGATCAAAACAGAAAAGTTATGTAACACTCAATTGTTATACTATCTTTGTTTCCATCTTGCATTGTAATAACACCCATCTTAACTCTATTTAAGACAAGTCATCGCCAGATGGCTTTCTGGCATTGATGGCATGATATGAAATCTAGTATAACTAAAAGTTTTTGGTTTTAGTAGCCTATAAATCCATTTAGAAAAATATATGTATTTGAATATAAGGTAAAGTTTTAAATTATTTGGCAATAGTAAACTAAACTTTTTTTTTTGTAAATTTTTATTTTCTAAAATTTCATTGAGCTCTTTTGCAATAAGAAACAAGTTACAAAAAATTAAGGTTTATTTACCCCAATTCAAAATTATTAGGAATATAATCATAGAGGTTGAAGTATTTCAAATATTGAACCCCAAATATTTTATTAGGTAAATTCGTGAATGCTGAGCATTCACTGTTAAAATATACTAATACTATTGATAGACTGGTAGAAGCCTAAAATCAAATATTTATTAAATATTTATATCCATATCTTTTCATGGCTTGGTAATTCATTTCTCTAGCATTAAATAAGATTCCATTGTTTGCATGTACTACCCTTTATTTGAACTTTCACCTATGAAAGGATATCTTGGTTGCTTCCAAGCTTTTGTCAGTAATGAATAAAACTGCTATAGACATCTTTGTGGGTATAGGTTTCATCTTCTTTGGATAAATACCAAGAACTGCTACTGCTGAATCATCTGGCAAGAATATGTTTAGTTTTGTAAGAAACTGCCAAGTTGTTTTCCATTCTTTATTCTCAATAGACATGGAAGAACATTCCTGTTGCTCCACATCCTCACCAACATTTCGTGTTCTGTTGTCAGTGTTCTGGATTCTGGGTATGTACTGGTGTCTCTTTTTTGTTTTAATTTGCATTTTCCTGATGACATATGATGTGAAGCATCTTTTTATATGCTTATTTGCCATCTGTAATATTGTCTTTTGTGAGGTATCTGCTAAGGTCTTTGGCTCATTTTTAATCAGGTTTTTCCACGATTGTTGAGTTTTAAGGGGTCTTTGTGTCTTTTTGATTAACTGTCCTTTGCCAGATGTGTATTTTGCAAATTTTTTCTCACAGTCTGTGCTTTGCCTTTTCATTCTCTTGGCATTGTTTCACAGAGTAGACATTTTTAAATTCAGTGCTTGTGCTTTTGTAGCTAAAGTTATTTCCAAAACCAAGGTCATTTAAATTTTCTTCTATATTACCTTCTACATGTTTCATGTTTAGGTTTATAATTTAATCTGAGTTAATTTTTGTGAAGAGTGTATGATATCTGCCTGGATTTATTTTATTTTATTATTTATTTTATTTTTATTTTATATTTTTACCTTTAGCTTCACCATTACTCCAGAACCATTTGTTTAAAAGGTTGTATTTTGCTCTCTTGTATTGATTTGCTTTTATATTAAATATAAAATATAATTGATAATATATATTCTGTTCCTTTAATCTAGTCTTTCTGTGGTATTACAATATCTTGCTTCCAATTATCGTTATGGTATACTTTTTTTAAAGATTTTATTTATTTATTTGACAGAGAGAGAGATCACAAATAGGCAGAGAGACAGACAGAGAGAGAAATGAGGAGAAGCAGGCTCCCTGCTGAGCAGAGAGCCCAATACGGGACTTGATCCCAGGCCCCTGGGATCATGACCTGAGCCAAAGGCAGAAGCTTAACCCACTGAGCCAACCAGGCGCCCCATCCTTATGGTAAACTTTGAAGTCAGTCCTCAGTCTTTGTTCTCCTTCAACACTATGTTGACTATTGTGAGTCTTTGCCTCTCCATATAAACTTTAAAATAAGTTTGTTAATATTAAAAAAAAAAAGAACTTGATGGAGTGCATTAATTGTATAGATAAACTTGGAAACCAGTGACCTCT